>NW_007728232.1:238175-239061 GCF_000696425.1 Galeopterus variegatus
GTGTGTGTGTGTGTGTGTGTGTGTTGGTGGTGGTGGTGGAAAGAAAGCTCTCCTCCTTCCAAAATAAAAGGCTAATAAAGTTCACTATAATTTCTAATTTTTCAAGGAAATTATCATTAGCTTGACATAATTAATTTTCTTCAACTTTACTTAGAATTTCTGGATTTATTCAGAAAATGAAATTTATAATGCAAACATAAGTGTATTGATTGATCATTTGCCTCTGTTCCATAATAGTTTGGTTGAAAACCAAGACAGCCATTATTTAAATACAGATACTCTCTTAACTTAAATGACCATAGGCAAAGTTTTCATCTCTTTTGTCCCGTTTATGTTCTCCTCCAGTCTATCTTAACAAATCTGTAGTAGTTCATGTTGCCTGTTAGCTTGCAAGGACACCCAATGCATTATTGGGCCCCTCTCTCCCAGGGAAGAAATTCATACACATCAGGTTCTTTTCTTTACAATCTATTATTTCTGACTTAGGCACTGTTTCTAAGCCTTAGCACTATTAACATTCTGTTGGATAATTCCTTGCTGTGTGGGGATGTCCTGTGCATTGTAGCACATTTAGCAGCATCTCTGGCCTCTACCCACTAGATGCCAATATCACCCACAAATTGTGATAACAAAAAGTGTCTCAGGACATCGTCATACATCCCATAGGGGAACAAAATTGCCCCCACTTGAAAATTGCTAACATGATATTAGCATACGTTGGCTAATACCATGACGACTTTCTGTACTAACCGTCTCAGGTAGCACAATTGCATTTGAACTGGTGATTTGCTTTTAAATTCGTAACACTTGGCTAGTGGTTCTCAGCACTGGGACATTGGAAAAAACAGATCTTCTAAAAGCTATAATTATCATGTTGAAGGGAAAC
>NW_007728232.1:239454-240290 GCF_000696425.1 Galeopterus variegatus
GAAAGAAAGAAAGAAAGAGAGAAAGAGAGAAAGAAAGAAAAAGAAAGACTACACTACATCTAATTCTCAGAAGGAGAGAACAGAACTGTGGTTATTAAATGGGAGGAGTGGGTGGGGGAGTTAGGTAGAAATTGGTTAATGGACACAAAGAATGAGTATATTTTGTAATAATGAATATGCCAATTATCTTGATTTGATCATCACATATTGTATACAAATACTAATAGTCAACTTTATACCCCACAAATATGTATAATCAATTATGTTTCAATTACAAACAAATAAATAAATAAATAAATAAANGTTTTTATAAAGGGAAATATAGTGACATTTGGGGTTAACCTTGATTGCGTGTTTGTTTCTTCTCTTTTCTTCTGGCAATAGCAAATGCCATCTGGAATATAATTGGCTCAGGTTTTACAAAGCATGTAGTGGATTTTTCTTAGGTAATGTTATTCTTACTTGACAAGGAAAACACTTCACATACGTCAAACTAAAAACTTACAAAAATGTAAGTATTAATTATTGCTTTACACAGAATGTAGAAAAATGTCTTAAATAAAATAAAATTAAAATTTCCCTGGAGTAAGTGTTCTGTATGTTTGTGTGCCTGTTGAGTGTTTCATAGAAAATGGCCATCAATGACCAGTAAATTTGAGTATCAAGTTATAGATGATACTTTCCACTATGTAGTACTCTTAAGAAAATTACATTTTGGAAAAGAGTAACCAAGGCCAATGTATCTCTTTAAAAACTCAATGAACACCATTTTGATATAATAGGGCACTTAATTAATCAAGCATGTACCCTGTATATCCTGGGAATTTTGTTTGCCC
>NW_007728232.1:240900-250015 GCF_000696425.1 Galeopterus variegatus
TATGTATCTCTTTAAAAACTCAATGAACACCATTTTGATATAAAAGGGCACTTAATTAATCAAGCATGTACCCTGTATATCCTGGGAATTTTGTTTGCCCAGCATATTTTTCCTTTTTCCTCCTGGAAATGGTATGCACTTTCCTTTGGAACAGTTACCCTATACCCCATGCTACTGTGGATTATGAAACAGTATTCTATCCACACCTCCAGGCATAGGAATGGATGTGTGGCGCAAGCTGGGGACTCATGGTATGGAGTCTCCCACAAAGAAATGTGCAAGCAAGGTGAGCCGATTATAATCCTCCCTGGAATTTTCAGGAGGTTGAAAAGGTAGCTCTCCATACCTCTTGGAACTTGAGCCAAAATTATATAAGCCTACAGCTGTCAGCAACCATTTCTTGCTGGTATATGGAGAATGCCCATGTACTAGAGAGAAGGAGGCCAGCAGACATGGGAAGAAAGAATTAGTAATGGCATTTTTAGACATATTTCAGATGATGAGACACACCAAGGAATATGATCCAGTGGAGGGAAATTGCTTCACCGTAACTTTGTAGATTCCATGTACATAGCTAGTGTATCTGTATTTCAATCACAAGAATTGCATATGATCATTTTGCTTTCTTTTTCATCATTACTATCAACATAAAAAATAGTTTATATCAAAGCCTACTGCAATAAAATAACATTTTATTTTCATTGTGATCAGGGAGGTAGGTGATAGCAGCCTGTTTTTCCCTGTGATTTTGAACATACCTTTATGGTATGTCTATTTAAGCCAAAGGGGATCAGATGTTTTGAATGTCATACTAAAAAGAATGGGCAGAGCCACACTTTGTGTCACACCAGATTTGAAATAATTAGAATTATAATGTCATAGGATATTAGCACTAGAAGGAAATTTGAAGGTCATTTTATGCTTTGAATCTTAACTGCCTGGATGGTTGAGATGGAGACACACAGGTGTGCAGAGTTCAGCTAAGGTGAACAGCATACTGAAGATTGCGATGATTTGATTAGTTTTTTATCTAGAGCAGATTCAGAGTTAAAAGTTCAGTGTTTCCATGATTGGTTGTTAGTTGGTCTCATATTCCTCAAGTCAAATAAAAGTGTCTATCTCATCACAGAGACCCAGAACAAAAATAAGATTCTCTTAGTAGACAGAGAATCATATATAGCACATCCCAGGCCAGAGTCTTCGTAGCAATATACTCTGAGAGCTTAAGATGGTTAGGTGCCACGCTCCAGCCTTGAGCCACAAACCGGCCCACCTTGAGAGCTCTCCAGTTTCAGATGATTCTTCTCCTTCCAGAGAGCCACTGTCACTGCCAGTGAAATACATCCAAAGGGAAACTTGTAGCTTTCTCTGTAACGGGCCAGCTTCTTTTCCATCCTTGTAGTTAGATCTTGCATAATCTCCACAACAGCAGAAATCACACATTCTTTTGTATATGTCATATAATTCTTAATGAAATTTTTCACACAGAAATGACTATTTTCCCTGTTAATGTGAGAAAATTTATGTCCTAATCATGCTAGCAATTAGAAGAAAAAGATTTCGGAAAAGAAGAATTTCTAAATGTGACCAAACTCAGCTCATTTATCTTCAGCAATAAGGCAGAATGAAGAGTTCCAGAATTCTTGTTTAAAATCTTCTGAGTTTCAGGAATTACTTGTGCACAAATAAAACGAATGCTTCCTGTTAGGAACGGGAAAGTTTACAGAGAGCAGTTGAGCTTGTCAAAACTCGTGAAAATGTGGTAAAAATGGTAAAATGAGGCTTATAGGTATAAAGATTTTTCATTAGTAGGTATTTCAAATATCACTAAAACAAATAATTTGTGTAAATATAATAACACTCTTTTCCAAGCGGTCACCTCATTAAGACCAACACAGCATCTTCTTAGCTGAGCTAAAAACCATTTTATCACCTATTTTATAGGATCATTCAAATGATTTTCAACCTTTCAAGGAAATTGTTTCGCATCAGAAAAAGAAAAAGACTGAAAACATTTTGATGAATAATTAGCAATAACATTTTCTGTTCAAAGCATCAGACACATATAAATAACATATGTCCATACCGATTTATATATAAATTATATATGTATTTAATTTTAAGTAGCTTTAAGGTAGAATCTCATGAATTTGCTTTATGTAGTAGTTTCCCTGAATTATTATTTTTTTTAAATTAAACAGAATTAAATATCTTCTTCAAGGTTCAAAGACATCATGCTATGCAAATAGGATAATCCAACTAAAACAAACTATATGGGAGGAATTTCATTCATATGAGGTCCTTCTTTGTCTCCTTTTCTTGAGGCAGTGACATAGGCCATCCAAAAGTTAACCAACCACTTAGTGGATTTCCATGTAGAGATAGAATGAAAAATAATTGCACCCAACCTCTTGAAAACACATAGGTACTATCACAGTATAGAAAGGCCTGAAGAGAGAGCAATCATAAAATGAAACAGGCAAGGATGGGGAAGAAATTGGTCTGGAAACAGTCTTCCTCCTGTGCAAGTGTGCTGCTTCTTAGGACTTCAGTGAATATGAGACCAAGACATTTTCCTTCACTCTTTGTCTGGCTGGGTGCACTGTGGGGCCACTCCAAAGCCTGAAAAAGAGAACTGATCAATTACTGTCATGCCCACACCTGACTTTCAGATCTCAGCACATGGATCCCCATCAGTCATCCACACTGGACACTATAATCACTAATGGTTCATTTATTTTATGTGAAAGACATCTGGATTCCCTGCCACAGTAGAAAGCTTACAAATAGAATCCCATATTATTTAATCAAATGTAAAACATTTTCATTTCCTTGTTTTGTTTTATTTAGTAAAAGCTAGAGGCTTACAAAAGAGAGACTACCAGGGTCACATTGCATGTCTTGACCCTCTCATCAGAGTCCAGGAGTCTGCCTTTTAGATTCCAGGGCGTGAGATCCAGAGCTGTCCTGCTAGAGTAGACAGCCTGGCTCCACCATACCCTGGCACAGGAGTTCACCTCTCTAAGCTACAGTTTCCTTCTCTGTAGAATGAAAAGAGAGTTGGTAACTATCTCAGGGCTGCAGAAAACATGAGGAGACGATGTATATAAAGCACTAAGCACTGTTACTCTTACATATGGAGAACACACACACACACACACACACACACACAAATAAAACGGTTCTTATGAACGTTATTACTTTACACAGATTCCTTTGCTACTCATTCCCTGACAGTTATTTGCATCCATCCCTGTCCACCTCGAGTTCTATAAAGCCGGCATTCCATTCACTATTTGTAAGAGAAACTAAAAGAGTGCAGGCTTTAGAGACAGTATTGAAATGCCTGAAAACATGTGATGGTTAGTCCAGTAATCAAAGAGCTCTTAAAGATTCCCCACTTTTCCCTGGAAAATTCTGCAACTACAATTTTGTGTATTTATGATTTAGTAACAACTGCTGTATTGAATTACTGATTATATAATATTTTGACTTGTAATTTAAACTGAATACTTGAGACAGTGATGTACCCGACATAGTGTCAATAGAAGTTAATATGACTCGAACCGATCTTGGACACCCCAATCTTTCTTAAAGCAGTTGGGTTGGAAGTGTAGTAGAGACCTCCCTAACCACCAGCCATAAGTCATGTCCTCTTCCTCCACATTGCAAAGTTGTTGCTGGCAACTGCTCAGGCAAGAACTACATTCCGAGGCTCTTTTACTTCTAAGTGTAGTAAAGTAGCATGTTCACAGGAATGAAGTATGAGTGCAAGGAATGTGTATCAATTTCAGGAGGAGGCTGAGAAGAAGCAGGTCAGTTCTTTCTTCCTTTTCTTCCACTGTCAACTTCATACAGAAGACTCTGAGGCTCAAAGGATGCCAGGCTACATGATGGAAGAAGTTGTATCCCTGAATCACAATGTGGGAAGCCATCCACTGACCAGACCTGCCTCCAATGATGTATTGTGTAGAAATTAATAAAGTTCTATTGTGTGGAGCCACTGAGATTTTGGCATTTTTTTTTTTAACATCAGTTCATTCTTCCATGACTGGTATAATAAGTAATACAATTATCACAACAATTTCACTGTTGCTTCAAATATTTTGAAATTCTTCTTTGGGATTTGCTATCAGGGCTCTTAACTGGCAAATTTTCATTGTTTTAACTTAGAGTGAATTTTTTAGAAATGGCCAAAAGCTATTCAAAGTCTCAGTGTAGAAATTTTAGGTGTAGAAGTTCTCAATGTATTATTAGAAATCAGTCTTATTATATAAGCACATAGGTAATCCTAAAACACAAACTCCTTAATAAACTAATTTTTAATATGACAGGATCACACACACTGAGAGCCGAGTAACATGGCTTCTTCGTATCATGCTAGAAAGTCTTATCATTTTTTTTTCCTTTTTGTCTTTTTTCGTGACCGGCAACGGATCGCAACCCTCAGTGTCGTGCCCGTACCGGACCGGGACCGGCAATGGGATCGCAACCCTCAGTGTTGCGTCCGCAACTCGCTCAGCCAGTGAGCGGCCGGTCTGTATGTGGGATCCGAACCCTTGGCGGGAGTGTCGCCGTGCTCCCAAGCGGCGCACTGTAACAGTGCACCACCGGGCCGGCCCCAGAAAGTCTTATCATTTTAAACAACACTCCTGCTCAGAAGACCTGGTTTCTGATTACAGATCTGCTCTTAACCTCTCTGAGCCTTCATACCCTCATCAGAAAATGGAGGTAAAAATGTCTACACTGATTATTTCCCACAGTTGTTTTTGCAAACTGGAAAAGGCTATGCAATGTAGCATGGCATTTAAGAGCCCTTGGGGTTGGACACAATTGGGCCAAAGCCCAGGGAACACTATAGAACCTTGTGCAGAACACCTTAAGTTGCTATGGTGTCTAGTACATGGTCAGAGCTTATTAAATAGTAGCTACCATGACTACCATCCTGCAGCAGGGCATCAGCACCAGTTACTGATTCAGATTATAGACAATAACCTAGATAGACAATTAGTGAAAGAAATCTTAGCCACAGACTACACAGCAACTGTACCAAGGAACTGTGAGGACAAACACATAGAGAATCTATAAATTCTCAGTAAACTCATTTAGTGTCAATCTAAAATATGAGTAAGAAGAAATTTATACCTGACTGGCTGGTTAGAGCGTGGTGCTGATAACAGCAAGGTCAAGGGTTTGGATCCTCATACCAGCCCACTGCCAAAAACAAATAAAAAATTAAAAACAAATAAATAAATAAATAAAAGAGCCAATGTTCCATAACTCTAAAGAAAAATTAGACCTATTTTTTTATCTAAAATTAATGAGAGTGTCATTGTGAGCTTAGAATTCTTATTCGCGAATTTATACAAGCAATATAAACCATGAATCTTGAATTTTCTTTATTTCCCTTTATGGAAACCAATCAAGTAATTTATGATTCAGTGTGTAAACTAGAGAAAATGGCATTGCAATTGTAAATTAGACAATTAATTTGATCATTAAACCACTGAGAATAATAATTTTGGTCTAACAACATTTGTTTCTGGCACATATATCCCTGGCACATAGCACAAATCTATTAAATGACTGATTATTTTGGATCACATTGTCTTCAATGATCATATTATATATAAGTACTATTTTTTTTTTCTTTAGAGAGCAAGGAACAGAGTATTTGGGCAGATAATTTGCAAAGATTGTAGCAGGAGGAAATACAGAGGGTACAAGTCAGTGATTTTCAGTGTGTGGTCCCTGGACCAGCAGCATGAACTTCACCAGGGAACTTATTAGACATGCAAATACTCAGACATCTCTCCAGACCTATTGAATCAGAAATGCTACGGTTGGGTCCAGGGCATGTGTTTACCTATCCCTCCAGGTGATCGTGATGCAAACTAAAGTTTGAGAATTTCAGATATGTGAAAGAAGATGAATCTTAGCTGGAGAAGAGAGAGCCAGGAGAGCGGTATAGAATGGCTGGAGGGATGGATAAAGATGGGTTTATTAGTCTGTTTTTTGATACTTATAACAGAATACCTGCAACTGGTTAGTTTATAAAGAAATAGAATTTATTTCCTTCTGTTTTAGATGCTGGGAAGTCCACGGTCCAGGGGGTGCATCTGGTGAGGGCCTTCCTCTGGGTGGGAACTCTTTACAGGGTCCTGTGGCAACACAGGGTACGTGGTGACAATGACAAGAGCTCTTTAACATGCTCACTTACTCTCCTTGTAAAGCCACAAGTACCACTCTTGTGACAACCCACTAAACTATCAACTCACTACTCCATGAACAGTATCAATCCATTCAACAGGACATAGTTGTCATGATCCAATGATCCAATCATCTCTTAAAGGCCCCACCTTTCAACACTCCCATAGTCTGATTTCCCACCCACTTAACTTTGTTACAATGAGGATCAAGCTTCAATGAGTTTGTGGGAGACATTTAAACCAGAGCATTGGGAGTGTGGGTCGTGAAGCTATTTAAATCCAATTTGTTACCCTACGAGCAATGAGAAAACAGAATGGCTTAAGCATGGTGGTTTTTAAGGGTGACTGGATGATTTTTGCTTCTTAAAAAGATCACTCTGGTTACAGGAGGAAGAGTGGATTAAAGGAGGCCAAGGTGAATATAATAATACCAGTTAGGAATATAATAAGGTTGCAAATTTATTTATACTGCAACTTGGACATGCCAATAAACCATAGCTCCTTTATTTTATTTAAAACAGACCCTATGTTCCTTGTGAAACTCTGCCCAGTTTGTAGCAGGAAAAGCAGAAAGTCTGAACCAGTAGAATTAGTGATCATTTAACTACATTCTAACATATGAATTCCACAATTTACATTCTGATTTCTGACAGTTACTAAACCTTACAATGATTTAGAATTCACATATTTAAAATAGGAAAATGTAATCTATTTTTCTTTCTCATTAAAGTATTTTAATGATCTTATTAGACAATAGATATAAACAAGTTTTTATTTATTTACTTTTTATTGAAACATAATTGATTGTGCATAAGTCTGGGGTACTGTGTTGAATATCAATACCTGTGTACAATATGTGATGCTCAAACCAGGATAATAAGTATATTCAATATTACACAATGTTATAATTTTTTGTGGTCCTTTACCAATTTCTCACTAACCCTTCCCTGCTTTCCCACCTCTGGTGGCTTCAGTTCTGTTCTCTCCTTTTGAAAGTTCAATGAATTATTTTGACTGCTATATTTTTCTATCTCTTTTTATTTATTTGTTTACTTTTTAGCTTCCACTTATGAGTGAGGATATGTAGTATTTCCATTTCTGTGCCTGGCCTATTTCACTCAATATAATTTTCTCTAATTTCATCCATGTTGCTGCAAATGACAGAATTTCATTCTTTTTTATGGAAGAGTGGTATTCCATTGAGTATATCTGTCTGTCTGTCTATCTATCTATCTATCTATCTACCTATCTATCCATCCATCCATCCATCCATCCAATCTCTCTCTATATAGATAGATAGATAGATAGATAGATAGATAGATAGATAGATAGATAGATAGATAGACACACACCACATTTTCCTTATTTAGTTATTCGTCAATAGACATTTAGGTTGGTTTCAACTCTTGGCTATTGTAAACATAGTTGTGATGAACATTGGAGTGCAGGTATCCCTTCTTCTTGATAATTTCCATTCTTTTGGTTATATACCCAGCAAAGGGATTGCTGGATCATATGGCAATTCTATCTGTAGTTGTTTGAGGAGCCCACATAATATTTTCCATAATGGCTAATCAGATTTACAGTCCCATCAACAGTATAGGAGGGTTCTCCTTTCTCTGCATCCTAACCAGCATTTGTTATTCTCTGTCTTTTTGATAATAGCCAATCTAACTGGGGTGAGATGATATCTCAAAGTGGTTTGGTTTGCATTTCTCTGATGTTTAGCAATGTTAAGCATTTTTTTCATGTGTCTGTTGGCTATTTGTGTATCTTACTTTAAGAAATGCCTATTCAGCTCCTTTGTCCATTTTTTTAATCAGGTTACTTGTATTGTTACTGTTAGGATGTTTGTGTCCCTTGTAGGTTCTGGATATTTATCCCTTGTTGGATGCATAGCTTGTAAATTTTGCAAATATTTTCTCCCAATCTGTAAGTTGTCTTTTTGCTCTGTTACGTTTGTTTTGTTTCTTGGTGTTTTTTTATTTGTTTGTTTTTATGCCATGTAGAAGCTTTTTAGTTTGATATAATCACATTTGTTTATTTTTTCTTTTGCTGCCTGTGCTTTTGAGGTCTTATTCATAAAGTCTTTGTAAAGTCTTCCTTCCTGAAGTGTTCCCACTATGTCTTTTCCTTCAGGATTTTTACAGTTGCAGGTCTTATATTTAAGTCTTTAATCCATTTTGAGTTGATTTTGGTATATGGCAAAAGGTATGGTTCTAGTTTCATTCTTCTAAATGTAGATTTCCAGTTTTCCCAGCACCATTTATTGAAGAGGTGATCTTTTCCCCAATGTATGTTCCTGTTGCCTTTGCCAAAGATCAGTTGGCTGTAAGTATGTGGGTTGATTGCTGGGTTCTCTATTCTGTTCCATTGGTCGATGTGTCTGTTTTTATGCCAGTATCAGGCTGTTTTTGTTACTATAGCTTTGTAGTATAATTTGAAGTCAGAGAAGAGGAAGTCAAACTGTCCCTCTTTACAGATGACATGATCAAATATATAGAAAAACCTAAAGACTCCACACACACACACAAAAAAACTGCTAGAGCTGATAAATGATTTCTTTTTTCTTCTTTTTTTTAATTATTTTTATTTTGTGAATATAAAATGTAGTTGATTATTATGTCCCATCACCGAAACCTCCCTCCCTCCTCCCTCTCCCCCCTTCCACCCAAGTGTGTCCACTCCATTGGCTTGTTGTAAGAACTTCAAAAAAAATTGTGGTTGTTATATCTTCCTCTCCCCCCCCTGTTTTTTTTTTCTGTTGTTGTTGTTGTTGTTGTTGTTTGTTTGATTTTGGGTGTGTGTGTGAGTGTGTGTGTGTGTATGTATGTGTGTGAATTGATTCATTCACCTTTAGCTCCCTCCAATAAGTGAAAACATGTGGTATTTCTTTTTCTCTGCCT
>NW_007728232.1:254337-307305 GCF_000696425.1 Galeopterus variegatus
TTGGCCTTTGTTGTCTCGGGCTGCTCGCTGGAACCCGCAGCAGGGCTTGGGCGCTCTCAGGAGTCTTCTTTTGTGTCGGCCCTAAAACCTCGGACCTGTTGTTACTTGTTTGTCGTTGTATGTTCGTTGTTGAAAGATTTATTTGTTTTTTGTTGCTCTTGGAAATGCAAATAGTACTCTGGTATCACAGCGCACACTTCTCAGGGTCGCGCTGTCTCCTGGCATGGCCGCTCCAGACCCGTCGCCATCTTAAAAGCCCCAAAGATTTTATATTACCTATCTCCTCTGGGTTGAGAAGAAAATCATACCATATTTTCCACTGAGTATATTCTCATCCAACCTTCACTCAAACTGGCAATGTCTGACATATCCTTATAAGATAAAGGTTGGAAATCTGTGAAAAATTTAACCTCCCTAATCGCTGATAAATGATTTCAATAAAGTTGCAGGATACAAAGTCAACATGCAAAAATCAGTAGCATTTGTGTACTCCAATAATGAACTAGCAGGAAAAAAATTCAAGAAAGCAAGTTCATTTAAAATAGTCACTATATATATATGAATAAATTCAACCAAGGAGGTGAAAGATCTCTACAACAAGAACTACAAATCCCTGCTGAAATAAATTAAAGGGGACACAAAAGGATAGAAAGACATATATGCTCTTGGATTAGAAGGATTAACATTTTGGAAATGTCCATACTATGCAAAGTGATCTACAGATTCAGTGCAATCCCCTTCAAAATACCAATGCCATTCTTCACAGAAACTGTAAAAAAAAATTCCTAATATTCATATGGAACAAGAAAAGATCCTGTATAGCCAAAGCAATCTTGAGCCAAAACCCCCCATGATTTTAAATATTAAATATGCTACATCTATTTTTATATTATTATTTTGTGAAAATGCAAACTGTTATTATTTTTAATTCTTCTCATGTCCTTACAACAGTAAATGCATTTTGTTATGTCCATGCTAATGTTGTTCTCTATTTTAGGGTAAAAATAATGTAAGTTTTGATCTTACTTTCACAATTTTTAACCAAAAACTCATTTTTATTTCCAAAAACCAAGAAGATGACAAATTCTGGGTGTGCTACAGAAATATTTTTATAAAAGGCTTGAAATTTGAAAAAATAAATGCCAGGCTATACTCTAAATGGCAAGTAAAATATCCATATGGCAATGTTATCAAACATCCCTACTTGTTCCAATGCATGATGGTATGATTTCCTAGATATTTTCAAGTTGTTCTTTGTAAAAATAGCTTTATTTAAAACTCTAAAACCACCTTTCAGTGAGCTCCCTCACATAATCAGATGAATAGTATTGAAACAAGGAGTTTTGTAATATTTATATCATCCTGCATGTTATCAGCAAGCCCAAAACAGCTGGAAGACAAAAATTTAAAGGATTCCCGATATGGCTAAATTGGTCTCTGGAGCAGGACTGGTTTTCTGTAAAATTGTGAAGAGAAAAAAATCTTACATCTGGCTCCTCCCTTCAAATTTCTGCTTTACCACCACCTTCTCCATGATTCTTCTCAGAACTGCCCATTATGTTTGTCTGTGTGCGTGGCAGGGGGGAGCACATGCAAATATCTTCTCAAGAACTCTATTCATGTGAACAATTCGATATTAAAATGTAATACACATTCAAGATGAATTTTTAGCATCTTATAGTGCCAGCAAGTAAGGACATACTAAAATTTTAAAAAATAAATAAAGAAAATAAAGACAGGAGCATATCGAAGAGACACATATGCCAACTGAAAGAGCTCCCAATGGCCAAAAACTGGAACAATTTGAGAAACAAGACAAAGTAACACTGGATTATAACTTAAAGTATAAGGTCAATATTCATGAGTCCATGCTGATAAAAATAAATGGTTAAATAAATAAAGAAATGCAGAATAGAAAAATTCAATGCAGAAGAATTCCAAACAATTTATGCAGACAATCCACCCTCAAGAAAGTGGAGTATAACTCCCCACTCCTTACATGTGGCTGGGTGTAGTGACTTTCTTCCAAAGAGTATAGTATGGAAATGGGGAATAAAATAGTAACTTTACATTGGAGAAATCTGACAAACACTATCTCAACCAGGTGACCAAGGTCAATATCAACAGGGCTAAGTTTTATTGATAATAAGTATCCTTGATATGATGTGATGAGAACAGTGGTTGATCTCTTGGTTTCTTCCACAAAGCCCATAGTTCCAGTTTAACCATCAGAAAAATATCACAAAAATACCAACTGAGGGGCATTCTATAAACTATCTAGCTAGTACTCCTCAAAACTGTCAAGACTATCAAAAGCAAGGAAAGTCTGAGAAATTGTCACAGTCAAGAGGAGCCTAAGGAGAAATGATGCTTAAATATTATGTGGTAATCTAGCTAGTACTCCTCAAAACTGTCAAGATTATCAAAAGCAAGGAAAGTTTGAGAAATTGTCACAGTCAAGAGGAGCCTAAGGAGAAATGATGCTTAAATATTATGTGGTAACTTGGATGGATCTTACAACAGAAAAATCATTTTAGATAAAACTTAGGAAATTTGAATGAAATATGTTTTTAGTTAACAATTGTGTATCAATATTGGTTCATTACTTGTAACAAATGTACCAAAAATGTAAGATGTTGATAATAGGTAAACTGGGTGTGGGACATATGGGATCTCTCTGTACTATCTTTGCAATTTTCCTATAAATAGTTTTCCTAAAAAATAATATTACAAAATTCAAGAATCCATTTAACATAGAGAGATTTATTGATGATGATTTAAAACTGACTTTGGTAAACATTTTCTTTAAAGGGTCAGATACTAAAAAATTTAGGCATTGTGAGCCTCATAAAGTCCTATCTCTGTCACACATTCTTCTTTGTTTGTTTACAACCTTTTAGAAATATAAAAACTATTTCTAGCTCCAGGGCCACACCAAACAAGCAGAGGCAGATGTAGCATAAAGACCATAGTTGCACATATCCCAATTTGAAATAATGTATATAAAAAAACGTACTTACACATTTTGTTTATTACCCTATCAGTGTACATGTAGATTTTTCTTAGTGTCCAGCTACCATCTTTTCTTGTTCATCTTTTCTTTTTCTTGTTTCTTAAGACTGTGTTTAATTGCATTGGAGGTTTTTTTTTAAATTATATTCACTAATAATCAACTAAATGATATTCTTGACTTGCTTTAATTTAGCCACTGAAGCCTCTTCTCATCTCCATTCTTATACTCTCACTCTTGCCCCTCCTAGAATGACCCCCTTGTTTCTCTTTATTCAACCCATTCCTCAAGGCCAGACACTCCCCAACATTTTGTTGTGTTTTGTTTTGCTTCCCAGCTTTATTGAAGTAAGACTGACAAGTAAAAATCACATATATCTAAGGTGTGCAATACTATGTTTTGATATACCTGTACATTATTAAATCATTTTTACAACTAAACTAATAAACTTATCAGTCACCTTGAATATTTACCGTATTTTGTAGTGAGAACACTTGAGATCTACTCTCTTAGCAAATTTCAAGTATTCAGTACGTTATTAACTATAGTCACCACACTGTACACTACCTCTTCGAATATATTCATCTTATAACTTAACTGAAAGCTGAAGCCTTTTAACCAACATCTGTACACTTCCAGCATACTCCAGCTCCTAGCAACTACCATTTTACTGTTTCTACTAGTTTGACTTTTTTAGACTCCACATATGAGTGGGATCATGCAGATTTTTCTTTCTGTGTCTGACATACTTCGCTTAGCTAATATCCTCCAGGTTCATTCATGTTGTGGCAAATGGCATAATTTCCTTCTTTTTTAAGACAGAATAGTATTCCAGCATATATACATGGCACATTTTCTTTATCCATTCATCCACCAACTTATACTTAGGTTGTTTTTGTATCTTGGCTGTTGTGAATAATGCTGCAGTAAACATGGATATACTTTCCTTTGGATACATACTCAGGAATAGAATTTCTGGATTCCTTTTTCAGTTTTTTGAAGAATCACCATACAGTTTTCCACAATGGCTGTATCAATTTACATTTTCACTAACAGTGTATAAGGGTTCCCTTTTCACAAAATCCTTAACAATTATCTTTTGGCTTTTTAAAAAAAATAATAGCCATTGTAACATGTGTCAGGTGATAGCTCACTGTGGTTTTAATTTGTATTCCCCTGATGATTAGTGATGTTGAGCACCTTTTCATATATCTACTGGCCATTTGTATGTCTTCTCTGAAGAAATGCCTATTCAGATTTCTAGCCCATCTTTTAACGGAGTTGCTTTTTTACCATTGAATTGTAAGATTTTCTAATATTTTTTGGTATTAACCTCTTTTTAGATACAAAGTTTGTAAATAATTTTTCCTAATATATAGTTGGCTTTTCATTTTGCTGATTTTTTTTTTTTTTTGCCATAGTTAACAGTCCACTTTTATTCTTTTTCATATGGATATCCAGCTTTTCCAACACCATTTATAGAAGAGACATTCTTTCCTCATTGTGTATCCTTGGCTCTTCTGTCAAAGATTAGTTGATTGTACATGTGTGGGTTTATTTTTATTTCTGGATTTTGTATTGTGTTCCACTGGCCTATGTGTCTGTTCTTATACCAGCACTACACTGTCTTGATTCCCGTAGATTTGTAATATAACTTGAAATCAGAAAATGTAATGTCTCCAGCTTTGTTTTTCATCTCAAGGTTGCTTTAGCTATTCAGGGTCTTTTGTGGGCCCATCTGAATTTTAAGATTGTTTTTCTCTATTTCTTCGAAAAACAGCACTGGAATTTTGATAGGGATTGCATTGAATCTGTGTGTCCCTTTGGGTTGTATGGACATTTTAACAATATTAATTTTTCCATTCCATGAACACTGGACTTGGTTTTCATTCATTTGTGTCTTTTTCAATTTTTTGTATTAATATTTTATAGTTTTCAGTGTACATATATCTCACTTCCTTGGTTAAGTTTATATTTTTGATGCTGTTGTAAGTGGGATTATTTTCTTAATTTCTTTCTCAAGTAATCTGGCGTTAGTGTGCAGAAATAGAACCAATTTTTGTGTGATGATTTTGTAACCTGAATTTGTTACTTCTAGTAGTTTCTTGTTGGTGGTGGTCATGGTGGTAGAGTCTTTAGGATTTTCTAAATCCATGTCAGATCATGTCTTCCACAATTAGAGAGAATTTAATTTCTTTCTTTCCAATTTGGGTCATTTTATTTCTTTTTCTTGACAATTGCTCTGACTAGGATAAAAGTACCATGTTGAATATAAGTGGCAAGAGTGGACATCTTTTTGTTGTTCCTTATCTTAGAGGAAAATCTTTCATGTTTTCATTTTTGAGTATGATGTTAGCTGTGGGTTTGTCTTGTATAGCCTTTATTATGTTGAGATTCATTTCTTCTAACCCTAATTTCTTGAGAGTTTTTTATAAAAAAACAGTTTTGATTTTTATCAAATGCTTTTTCTGCATTTGTTAAGATGATCATATAATTTTTATTCTTGATTCTGTTACTGTTGTGTATCATAGTTGTTGATTTGCATATATAGAACCATCCTTTCATCCCAGGAATAAATCCCACTTGATCGTGGTGTATGATTCTTTTAATGTGCTGTTGAATTTGTTTTGTTAGTATTTTGTTGAGGATTTTTGCATCTACACTCATCAGGAATATTGCCCTGTAATTTTCTTTCCATGTAGTGTCCTTGTCTGGCTTTGGTATAAAGGTAATGCTGGCCTCATAGAAAGACTTTGAAATTTTTGGAAGAGACTGAGAAGGACTGACATCAATTCTTTTTTAAATGTTGGTAGAATTCACCAGTGAAGCCATGTGGCCCTGGAATTTATTTGGTGGGGAGATTTTTCATTACTGATTCAATTACGTTACTTATAGGCTTGTTCATATTTTTTTGTTTCTTCATGATTCAGTCTTGGTAGGGTCTATGATTCTAGAAATTTATCCACTTCTTTTAGGTTATCTAATTTAATGGCATATATTTATTTAGAGTAGTCTTTTCTGATTCTTTGTATTTCTGTGGTAATGCATTACAGTTTTAATTATCCTCTTTTATTTCTGATTTTATTTATTTGGATCTTGCAATTGTTAATTTTATATATCATCTTGATTAGGATAAGGGATACCCATATAGCTGTTAAAATATTATTCCTGGGTTGGCTGGTTATCTCAGTCAGTTAGAATGCAGTGTTATGACATCAAGGACAAGGGTTCAGATTCCTGTACTGGCCAGCCACAAAAATAAATAATATTATTTCTGTGCATGTGCCTGTGAGGATATCTAGATGATATTAGTGTTCAAATCACTATGCTGATTAAAGAAAATTCACCCTCAGTAATGTGAGCAGGCATCATCCAATCTGTTGAAAACTAAATAGAACAAAAAGGCAGAGGAAGGGCAAATTTGCTTTCACTTCTTCAGCTGAGACATTCATCTTCTCCTGCCCTTGGACATCAGACCTCCTGTTTCTCAGGGCTTTGGTCTATAAGACTTACACAAGAAGCCCATCCCCTCTTCCAGGCCCCTGTCACTTCAGTTCTCAGGCCTTCAGACTCAAACTGAAAGTTATATCATTGGCTCCCCTGATTGTCAAGCCTTTGGACTCCAACTGAATTATGTCACTGGCTTTCCTGGATCTCTAGCTTGAAGATGGAATATCATGGCACTTCTCAGCCTCCATAATCATGTGAAACAATTCCCATAATAAATCTCCTCATATATTCATTTCTGTTTCTCTGGAGAATTTTGACTAATACATGTCTTCCCTCTTTTTTTCTTAGCCTAGCTAAGTAAAAGGTTTGGCTAATTTTCTTATCTTTTCAAAATAAACAATTTAGTTTTATGGATGTTTTTTATTGTTTGCATAGTTCCTATTTCATTTATTTCTGCTCTAACATTTGTTATTTCCCTTATTCGGGTAACTTTGAAATTTTTTCATTCTTTTTATAGTTCCTTGAGGTAGAAAGTTAAACTATTTATTTGAGATTTGGTTTCTTAATGTAGGTGTCAACCACTGTAAACTTTTAGAACTACTGTTACCACATCCCATAAGTTTTGGTAAGTTTTGTTTCCATTTTTATTTGTCTCAAGATTTTCTTTTTTCTTTTTGACCTATTGATTGTTCAGGAGTATATTGTTTAATTTACACATATTTGTGAATTTTTCATCTTCTTTCCTGTTATTATTTTATACTATTGTGTTCAGAAAAGATACCTGATATAATTTCAAGCTTCTTAAAAATTTTAAGATGTGTTTTGTGGCCTAAAATATGATCTATTCTGGAGAATGTTCTGTGTGTGCTTTAAAAGAGTATGTATTCTGTGGCTCTTGGGCGGAATGTTCTGTATATGTCTGTTAGGTCCATTTGGTTAAAAGTGTAGGTTAAGTCCAAAGGTTTGTTATTGTTCTCTGCCTGAATGATCTATCCACTATTGAAAGTAAGTTATTAAAGTCCCCAAGTACCATTGTATTGCTGTCTATGTCTACTTTCAGATATACTTTACCTGTTTTATATTTTTAGGTGCTTTGATGGCGAGTGCATATATATTTATAATTGTTGTATCCACTTGATGAATTGACCCCTTTATTATCATATCATGACATTCTTTGTCTCTTGTGACAGTTTTTACTTATAATCTATGTATTAGTCTGGGTTCTCCAGAGAGACAGAATCAATAGGATATGTTACAATTATATGAAGCGATTTATTAGGGGAATTAGCTCATATGACTGTAAAGAAAAGCCCCATGATAGGCTGTCTATAAACTGAATGCTAGTAGCATGGCTCAGTCCAAGTCCAAAGGCCTCAAAACTAGGGAAGCTGATGGTGTCCTTGGTGTAAATCCTGGAACCCAAAAGCAGAAGAGTCTTGAACTCTGATGTCCATGGACAGGAGAGAAGAGTGTACCCAGCTTCAGCTGATTGAGAGAGAGCTTCACCTTTTCCTCTGTCTTCTGTTCTCTCCAGACCCAGAGTGGATTGGATGGTTCCCACCCATACTGAGGGTGGGCCTTTCCTACCCAGTCCACTCAGACTCTCATACTAATCTCTGCTGGAAATGCCCTCATGTACACACCTAAAATGACAGCTTTACCAGGGTTTATCAGAATTCCTTCACCTAACCCAGTTGACACCTAGAATTAACCTTCACAAGTCCAGAGTAAGTGTCTATTGCAGTAAGGACAAAATGCTTCCCCTTCCATGATGGAAGTGGTTCAATGTAATCAACCTGCCACCAGGTGGCTGACTGACCACCCTGGGAAATGGTGCCATATTGGGAGCTCAGTGTTGGCCTCTGCTGCTGATAGATTGGGCACTCAGTGGTTGCCATACCCAGATCGGCCTTGGTGAGTGGAGGTCCATGTTGCTGAGCACATGTATAACCTCCATCCCTCCCACCATGGTCACTTTGCACATGAGCCCACTGGGCAATGACAGGGGTGGCTGGAGAAAGAGGCTGACTAGTACCCACAGAATGGGTCATCCTATCCACCTGATTATTAAAGTCTTCTTTTGCTGAGGTCACTCGCTGATGGACATTCACATTGGAAACAAATATCTCCACATCCTTTGCCCATTCAGAGAGGTCCATCCACATAACTCTTTCCAAAATTTCTTTCTCATCAATTTTCCTGTCATGTTCCTTCCATGTCCCTGATCATCTGGCCAAACCATTGGCTACAGTCCACAAATCAGTATATAATCGCATATGTGGCCATTTCTCCTTCCAAGCAAAGTGCACAATCAAGTGCACTGTCTGAAGTTCTGCCCATTGAGAAGATTTCCCCTCATCAATGTCCTTCATGGATATCCCAGAAAAGGGGTGCAGTGCCACAGATGTCCACTTTGAGGTGGTGCCTGCATATCATGTGGAACCATCTGTAAACCAGGCTCTAGCCTTTTCTTCCTCTGTCAACTGATCATAGGGAACTCCCCATGAGGCCACAGGTACAGGCTGGGGAAGGGAAGGCAGTGTAGCAGGAGTAGGAACCATGGGCATTTGGGCTACTTCTTCATGTAACTTACTTGTGCCCTCAGGACCTACTCGGGCCTGATCATGTATACACCATTTTCATTTGATGATCGAGTGCTGCTGCACACACCCAACCTTATGACTTGTGGGGCCAGATAACACATGGTTCATGATGGGCAGCTCAGGTTGCATGGTAACTTGATGGCCCATAGTCAGATGTTCAGTTTCTACTAAGTCCCAGTAGCAGGCCAAGAGCTGTTTCTCAAAAGAAGGGTGGTTATCTGTGGATGACGGAAGGGCCTTGCTCCAAAATCTAAGGGTGTCCACTGTGATTAACTTATAGGGCCCTGCCAAAGGCTCCATATTGCATCCCTATCTGCCACTGACACTTCAAGGACTATTGGGTCTGCTGGATCATATGGCCCAAGGGGAAGAGCAGCTTGCACAGCAGCATGGACCTGTTGCAGAGCCTTCTCCTGCTCTGGGCCCTGCTCATAACTAGAAGCCATTTGTGTCACTCAGTAGATGGGCCAGAGTAATACACCCAAATGAGGAATGTGTTACCTCCCAAATCCAAATAGACCCACTAGGTGCTGTGCCTCTTTCTTGGTTGTAGGAGGGGACAGATGCAACAATTTATCCTTCACTTTAGAAGAGATATCTAGACATGCCCCACCATTGGACCCCTAGAAATGTAATTGAGGTAGAAGGCCCCTGAATTTTAGTCAGATTTATTCTCCATCCTCTGATATGCAAATGTCTTACTAATAAGTCCAGGGCAGTTGCTATTTCATGCTCACTAGATCCCCCTAGAAATGTAATTGAGGTAGAAGGCCCCTGAATTTTAGTCAGATTTATTCTCCATCATCTGATATGCAAATGTCTTACTAATAAGTCCAGGGCAGTTGCTATTTCATGCTCACTAGATCCAATCAGTATAATGTCATCAATGTAATGGACCAGCATAAAGTCTTGTGGAAGGGAAAGGCAATCAAGATCCCTGCAAAATAAATTGAGACATAGGGCTGGAGAGTTGATATACCCCTGAGGTATTACAGTAAAGGCATATCGCTGGCCTTGCCAACTGAAAGAAAACTGCTTCTGGTGGGTCTTATGGACAGGGATGGAGGAAAAGGCATTCACTAAATCAATAACTGCATAGTAGGTACCTGGAGATTTGTTAATTTGTTCGAGCAATGAAACCACATCTGGCACAGCAGCTGCAATTGGAGTCACTACTTGGTTAAGCTTACGATGATCCACTGTCATCCTCCAAGATCCATCTGTCTTCTTCACGGGCCAGATAGGAGAGTTGAATGGGGATGTGGTGGGAATCACCACCCCTGCCTCTTCAAAGTCCTTGATAGCAGCACTAATCTGTACAATCCCTGTAGGGATGCAGAATTGTTTTTGATTTACTATTTTCCTAGGTAGAGGCAGCTCTAATGGCTTCCATATGGCCTTCCCCACCATAATTGTCCTCACTCCACAGGTCAGGGAACCAATGTGGGGATTCTGCCAGCTACTAAATATGTCTATTCCAATTATGCTATCTGGAACTGGGGAAATAACCACAGGGTGGGTTCAGAGACCCACTGGGTCCACAGAGTCAGACCTGGGCTAAAACTCCATTAACCACCTGAACCCCGTAAGCCTCTATTCTAACCAGAGAGCCACTGTGATATTTTGGGTCTCCTGCAATGTATCAATCTCAACTCAGATCCAGTGTCTAGTAGTACCCAAAAAGTCTGATTATTTTACTTTCCCCAATGTACAATTACTCTGGTTAAAGGCTACAGGTAACCTTGGGGAAAGATGGGAGAAAGATTAATAGTATAACTTTTTAGTCGTGTACCAGGGTCCTTCTTTAAGGAGACCTGGCCACCCTTTCATTCAAGGGGCTCTGGGTCTGTAAACTCGATCAAATCTGGGAATTGATTGAGGGGCCATTACTCTATTTTTGTGATTTGAGTTAGACTTTTGTTCATTTGACCTAGAAGTTTTCTGCTTATATAGATTAAGTAAGAATTTAGTAGGCTTCCTCTCTATTTGACTTACAGGAACAAAATGAGTAACTAACCAATGCCATAGATCTATACGAGTCAGACTATTCTGATTATTGCTTTGCCTCTGCTGTCCATTATGGTAACTATACCCACCTTCCCTTTGTTGGTTGAGTGCTGCCACTTGGCCCCTGCCACCTCAGGATCCAATTAGTCCCATTGCATTTAAGGGTTCCAGTTGCTTGACTGTGGTTCCCACTGTAAGGTCTAGTCTACAGAGAAGAGCAATCACAGGGCTCTTCAGGGATGCTGGAGCTCCCTTCACAAATCTATTTCTCAAGGTATTGGTAAAAAATATGTCTCCTGGAGCTGAGCCTCCAGTGTGGGTTTTATGTGACAAATCCGCTCTAGCATTCTAATCTCCCTAAGCCTATGCATCCCTTCATCTACAGTTAACCAAGGGAGATCGGGCATCTCTAACTCACTCACAGTGGGTCATCTTTTTATCCATATTTCAGCCAACCAATCAAACTATTAGCACCTTTCTTAACTTCATGAGCTACAACATTAAGTGTAGAATCTCTGCTTGGTGGGCCCATATCAATAACTTCAGCCTGATCCAATTTTATATTCCTTCTACCATTATCCTGCACCCTTAATATTCATTCCCATACATATTTTCCTGGTTTCTGCTTATATGAAGTAGAAAATTCATTTAGTTCTTTTGGAGTGTAACGCACCTCCTCATGGGTCACACTATGTACCTCACCTTTAGGGGCCTGCTGGGCCTTGAATCTAGTTATAGGTCTAGAATCAAAGATGGGTGGTGGGGGTGGGTCATAAGGAGAATCAGCATTGTCTTCCTCAGTATCTGCCTCGTGGGAAGCCACCGCTGTTTCCTTAGGCAATGCAGAATTAATCCCCTCAGGCAGAGGTGGAAAAGCCACTGTCTCTGGGGATGAGGGTTGGGAGTTCATTTCTGGTGAACAAGCCTCAGTGCAATTTAGGGGTTCCATGTCCCCAGGTTCATCAGGGTCTTCCCACATGTCCCCATCCCAACTTGCAGGATCCCATTCTTTCCCAACCAATGCCCTCCCTTAAGCAGTAGATACCCTGCAAGGCTGATAATTCACCTGCCGCTGTAGTTCAGCCAATCTTATGATGAGGGCTTGTGTTTGATTCTCGGCAATTTCAGCCCTGTGGGTACTGGAGAGAAGATTCTGGCCTAAAGAACACCTAGAAACTTTTAGGTCATCTATGTGGCACTTGGGCCAAGAATTTGCTTCACTCAGCTCCCCCTTTTCTTTTCTCAGTTTATCCAGTGATGAGAGGAGCAACCAGCCAATGTCATTATAGTCCTTGGATTTCCACAAATACTCAAAAGTATTACGTATAGAGTCACTGGATCCCTTGCCTTTTACAAGCAGAATCAGGAACATCAAATGGACTTATCTTGCATATCTCTTTAAACAGTTCACACCAAGGACTATCAGTGCTCTCTCCGTATCATTAGAAGTCGAGCTGTTAGCATTCTTAGGCCTAAAGCCCTGAAACCAATTGACAAAATTCGTCTTTAAGATTCTGTTTCTCTAGAACCACTCCTGGTACCATAATCTGTATTAGCCTGGGTTCTCCAGAGAGACAGAATCAATAGGACATGTTATAATTATATGAAGGGGTTTATTAGGGGACTTAGCTCACGTGACTATAAAGAAAAGTCCCACAATAACCCATCTATAAACTGGATTCAGGTAGCGTGGTTCAGTCCAAGTCCAAAGGCCTCAGAACCAGGGAAGTTGATGGTGTCCTTGGTGTAAGTCCTGGAACCCAAAGGCTGAAGAGTCTCGAGCTCTGATGTCCACAGACAGGAGAGAAGAGTGTGTCCCAGCTCCAGTGGATCAAGAGAGAGCTTCACCTTTTTCCTGTCTTTTGTTCTTTCTGGACCTCCAGTGGATTGGATGGTTCCTATCCACATTGAGGGTGGGTCTTTCCCACCCAGGCCACTCAGACTCATACTACTCTCTGCTGGAAATGCCCTCATGTACACACCTAAAAGGATAGCTTTACCAGGTTTCTCAGCAATCCTTCATCTAAACAAGTTGGCATCTAGAATTAACCTTCACAATCTATTTGTTTGAAATAAGTTTAACTACACCGGCTTACTTTTGGTTTCCATTTGCATGGACTATCTTTTTTCCTTCCTTCACTTTCTGCCTATGTGTCTCCTTAAAACTGAATGAGTCTCTTGTAGACAACATTAGACAACTTTTTCCTTTTTAAATGTAATCTATTTGTTAATTTCTTTCTCTATGGCTGTCTTTCTCTGTGATGTGATGATTTTATGTACTTGAATGCTTTGATTCCTTTTCTTTGTCTTTTGTATATCAACTATTGTTTTTGCTTTGTGGTTACCATGACACATACACAAAACATCTTAAATAATACTCAACTTTAAATTGATAATAACTTATCTTTGACCACATAGAAAAAATCTTCTCTTTTACTCCCCTACCAAATATTTAAAGGTTTTGATGTTATAATTAACATATTTTATATCATATTTGTTTATAAATTATTGTAGCTTTTGAAAATGCTATTGTTTTTTAACCTTTATACTACAGTTAAGTAATTTACATACCAACATTACAGTACTAGAATATTCTGAATTTGACAGTAGTTTTAATTTTACCTGAGAGTCTTATATTTTCATAGGCTACTATTAGTTGTTTTGTTACTAATTAGTGTCTCTTTGTTTCAGCTTGCATAACTCTTTTAACGCTTCTTATAAGGCAGGTCTAGTGTTAATAAAGTTTCTCTGATTTTTTGGTCTGGAAAAGTCTTTGTGAAGGTTAATTCTAGGTGTCAACTTGATTAGATTAAGGAATGCAAGGAAAACTGGTACAACTATCTTTTTAGGTGTGTTCATGAGGATGTTTCTAGAAGATATTAGCATGAAAGCCTGAGTGGACTGTGTGGGAAAGATCTAACCTCAATATGGGCAGGAATGTCCAATCCGCTGGGGGCCTGGAGAAAACAAAAAATGAAGAAAAAAGGTGAATATCTCCCTCTATCTGCTGGAGCTGGGATACACTCTTCTCTCCTGTCTGTGGACATCAGAGTTGGAGAATTTCCAGCTTTTGGGTTCCAGAACTTACACCAAGAGCACAATTGGCTTCCCTGGTTTTGAGGCTTTTTAATTTGAACTGAGCCATGCTACTGGCATCCAGTTTGCAAATGGCCTATCATGGCAGTTCTTGTCATAATCATGTGAGCTAATTCCCCTAATAAGTCCCCTGTCATATATTTATAACATATCCTGTTGATTCTGCTCTCTGGAGAATCCTGACTAATATAGTCTTTATCTCCCCTTCATTTTTGAAGGACAGCTTTTTTGGTATACTTAGTTGACATTTCTTTTTCTTTCAGCACTTTAAATATTCATCCTATTCCCTTTGACCTATAAGGATTCTGCTGAGTAATCGACTCAATCATCAATGTCTCTTGATGATTCCATTGTATGTGAAAAGTTTCTTCTCACATAAAATGTTGCTTTCAAAATACATTTTTTTTTTGTTTTTTGATTTTGAGTATAACATGTCTGTGAAGTCCTGTTTGGATTGATAGTATTTGGGAACCTTTGAGTTTTATCTATGTGGATGTCCATATTTCTTTCCATATTTGGGAAATTTTTAGCCATTATTTCTTCAAATAAAAATTGCACTCCACTCTCCTTGTCTTCTTCTTCTAAAACTCCCATAATACTTATTTTAGTTTTCTTGATGATGTACCATACGTCCTGTAACTTTTTGCACTTTTTTTCTTTTTTCTCCTATGACTGGATAATTTCAAAAGACTTCCTTTGTGTTCACAGATTCTTTTTTCTGCTTGATCAAGCCTGCTTTTGATGCTTTCTATTGCATTTTTTTATTTGTATTCACTGTATTCTTCAGCTCCAGAATTTCTGTTTGCTCTTTTTTTTATGATTTTTACCTCTTCTGGAACTTGTTTTGCACAAGTATTATTTTCCTGAGTCATCTTTCTGTGTTTTCTTGTAGCTCACTCAATTTACTAAGAATTATTATTTTGAATTCCTTGTCAGACAATTTGTAGTTCTTCACTTCTTTGGATTGTTACTGGAAAATTATTTTTTCCTTTTCTGGTGTCATGCTTGTTCTATTTTGCATGTTCTTTGTGATCTTATGTTACTTTCTTCACATTTGAAGAAGCAGTCACCTCCTCCAGTCTTCACAGACTGGCTTTGGGAGAGAAACATCTTCAGCAGTCAGCCCAGTTAGGAATTCTGAGCTTCTTTCAAATCTTTTCTAAGGATGCAACCATTTTACACTTCTTATTCTCTCTTGGGATGGATTCTTAAGATAAACTTCCTTCTCTTAATTCTGGAGGGCCAACCAGGTACTGAGATTCTCCCATTTGTTGTCTGTGGGGCAGTGCCTTGATATGCACAAGGTGATTTTTTTTTTAACCTTTTTCTATTCTACAGAGTTGAGCTGGCTATCCACCATGCTTGCAGGCTTTCTGCAAAGGCTTGCACTTGCAGTCCATGGGGGCATGTGTGGAGAGCTGGCCATGGTTCAGGGTGGGGTGGGGGAGAGTGGTTAGGTGTACAGTATATTGGAGTATCTGTGGGCCAATTGGGGAGTCCATAGGCTAGGCACTCCAAGTATCTAAGAGGCAAACTTCCTGAAAACAGTTAGTAGGAATAATGGCCCTTTGTTGAGATCCTAGCCCTGGGTACTGTGAGTCTCTGCCTCTCTTTTCTGCTCCCAGCATCTCCAAACCACTCAGCCCTTCCAGCCACTTTTCTGAGTGGAGCAAGAAAGAAGTGGGTCTTTAGGGGCTGTGTCCCACATGGCTAGGAAAGATGGGTGCTCCTCACTATACTCTCACTTTCCCCCATAGGATAAATTATGGGACAAAGGAGTCTCTCTTGACACTGAGCTGAGCCACCTTGATGAAGGGGTTATGTATGTAAAGTGATACTGTTCTTACACTCTTCGGTATGTCTATTCTCAGCTATTTTGCTCCAGTGATTTGGTAAAACTTCTTCACTAGACTCCAGGACTCCCACAAAGGTACTCTCATCCATAAGTGCTTGTCAAAATCGATGCTCTCTGGAGAGATGGCAATGATTTTATACAATCATCTTGACTTTTCTTGTTCATCATTATCAAATACACCATGTTTGGTTAATTTCAAATATTTTACCAGAAGACAAAGTTAGTAATACTGTTATTACAATGAAATAGCTCCTTGGACCCCGTTTTATTCGAACAGTATTGATTTTGCTTTGCAGTTCTGTACTGCCATTTCCACATGATACTGCAGATCCATCAAGCCACCCATCAGTACTGGCTTTCAATGCTTCTCTCAAAGTTTGTTATTGGGCTTTGTTGATGAAGACTTCAAATAAAAGTCTTATCCAGGGTATGCAGGAAAATGTGGGCAATAACTGATTTGTTTGGACATCCTAAGTGCAGTATTCTGAATTTTTTAGTGCAAAGGTTGAACAGCACATCTTACAATCACTTTCTCCCTTAAACTTTTAGGCTATTGTCACCGCATCCTAGAATACAATCTTTTGATATTTTCAGCATGTTTACCTTCCACACACTTCCATCAGTGAGAAGGAAGGACAATGATCCTTTGTTCATAGTGAGAAAGGCATTTTCATTTGCACAAGGAGTGCACATTCTTCACCCAGCAGGGTATGAGACCAAGTTAAAAGGGTCAGTTGGTATGGAGAAGCCATAGTCTCAAAAGCCTCAGGGAGATAAACATGACTATTCCAAAGAGTCTTCCTCGATTATGGCACAAAGACTGTAGAGAAAGTGGGAAAAATTCCTTGTTGATTTGAAACTGCCAGTAGCAGAGGTAGCACTGTCACCACAAGAAATGTTTATCACCAGTCTTATCTGTTACCACTTGTACTGCCTCCAAGTGCTCAGATCAGAGGCAGATTGGGGTTGGAATGCAGAGGGCCCAGAGGACAGGCATATAGGCCTACACATATGGCTCAAACCCAAGGATCTGTGGTAGAGGGTCTGTAGCCCAGAGTCCTGAATTTGTCCGGTGTCCAATGTGAGTGAGAGTCACTCCAAATCAGTGTTGTAGCACTGTTCTGGCAGCTCAGTCTCATGCAATCACCCACAGGAAATGCTATGTCAGTCAGCAGGAATAATCTTACTCTCCTAGAACTGAGGCTCAACCACAGGGCCCTGGGATGAACACATAAATACAATCTTGGGGCATCTGGTTGACCCAATGCACAGCAAATTTAAGGGTCAGGAGATTCTGAATGAGAAAAATGGGGACTAAGGACCCTGGCTCAGTTGGCACTGCTATCTCCAGCTGTTCTGAAGCCGCCAGAAAGAGTCAGACAATTTTTACAGACTCTGCAAAATGTACAGCCATCTGAAGTAGGGAGCCAGGGCATAGACATTTGCTTGTTCGGTCTAAGAATGGTACTGCCTCTCTTCAATTGTTCTCTTCAAGAAACAAGAAATGCCAATAGGCTGACCTTGGACTCCAATCTCCCTCTACAACTCCTCCAAGAATTATTATAAACTGCATTGTAAACTTTCAGTGAAACCCATTTTTTTTTTTTTTGCCACTGTTAGAGGCATTGGGGGATACAGAAATGAAAAACATTTCCAGAACTTTAAAAAAGTATATGTATCCTATTTATTCTGTCTGATAACTAGTTGGCAGAACTAACTCAGACTAAGATGTTAATCCTGATAATATCTTAATTCCAGATAATGCACTTTTATTTAACAAGGTCCTTTTTAATGCCTTAATACAAAATTGTAACTTCCTGTGACTATACTTGTTGAAACATGTAGATTCACAATTAATTGGCCACAGAGCAACGTTGATCTCCAGCCACTTATAGGAGATTATCATTTTAAATTTACCCACCTGAATACATCTTAAAAACCCAACTAAGAGAAGCAATATTTAATTAGGATTGGGGGTGGAGGGTGGGGACGGCATGTATACTTACAGCCCATCCAGTTTTCTAGATACTCAAACATCTATCCCTGAATTATAACAGATAATTAAGAAGCCATGTTAAACCATAGGATTTTTCCCAAGAACTGTGCTCTTAATCGGAAGTGCATGTCTGTCTCGAGGAGTTATCCAATCAGGCCTGTTAGTATGACACTACTGTTGTAACCTGGGGTGCACTTGAACTGAAATAAACTTATGGAAATAATTTTATATGGAACTTAGAAAGAGAGATGTAATGCTGTGTAATAAAAGTACTATTAAAAAAAATAAAAAGAAGCCATGTACTTGAACTAAATCACGTTTCTGCATCCTGCGCTTCTCAGTCTCCAAAATAAGAGTTGCTCTTATTGGCTTTTGTTTTGACATCACATGATGAATCCAACTTTAGGAAAAAGGAGCCTAATTAAACTTGACACATTTTCTGAAAGGGTATTGTTAAAGATATTGTTTATCAAAATATATCCTTGTATCAGAATTTAGAACAGGAAAAAAAATTAACCCTAGTACAGATAAGAGCTCTAATTATTCTGAATAACCAATTGGCTTTTATAAACAGAATATAGAGACCAATATGCATATGTTTTGTTTACTGCTAGAAAACTCACAGCTAAGTGTAAGTCTCATTTTCAGAGAGACTTAATGGCATCATGGTGTGCCCTAAACTGACTTCAGATTCTATCTTGTTTTTACAGCCTATTTTCTTATCTTGCTTTTATTCAATTTTTATTTAATCTTTCTGTAATGTTTGCAATTTGTAAGTCACCTTATTTTATTTATTTATTTATTTATTTTGGAACAAGGCTGGTTACAAATAAGAAGACAGGACCAAAGTGTTTTAGTGAGACTTTTTGTTGTTATAGAAAATGCAGGCTTTGGGATTATACAGGTTTGAATCGACTATTAGATATGTTTCAGCAAGATTCTTAACTTCATGTGGCATGTTCCAGAAGTGTCACAACTGCTGATTAACCCCATTCTCTTTGTTCCTAAGGCCATATTCTCTTTAGCTTTTCTATGCATGCAATGCTTTCCAACATGTGTTTCTATGCTTGCCAAGTGAGGTAAAAAAGTTTGAATAATTTTTACTTAGAGATGAATGTCAACCTGAAAAAAAATCTGGAGATCCAGATGAGATGTATTCTGCAAGAAAACTAGAAATGAGCTTCAACATTCCTCATTTATATTATGGTAAAGTACACATTTCTAAACCTTTAATTCCCTTTTCCACACCAGAATTCATAACCTGTTCTGCTACTTAATTTATACTACTAATTTAACTGGATTCAATCAAAAACATAAGAGAAAGCAGTTAATTTTTTGGCTGATATCAATACTTTCTCCTATTAGTATAAACAGAAGCACTTCTCAGCAATATATTATACATCAAAGAGATAGTGTCTATCCGTGCAAACAAACAAAAATAGTATATCAGAGCTTAACAAGTGTCTTCTATCTGATGAATGAATTTAGTTTCAAAGAATAGTAAACTTGTCAGAGGGAATTAAATGATATGTTGTACCAGGAATAACTTCTGTGTCTGGCATTTGTGTTAGGTTGTTAGTAAGAGGAAAACAGAACATGTGGACCTTGATAATAAACCTGTCTTTGATATTATTGTTAAGCTTGACTCTTCTAGAGATTAAAGTGACAGGTAGTAAAATGTGTCATGCAGACATTAAATGTGATATTTTTGTTCTATTTTAAGTTTCTCATGGAAAATGGTTTTGTGATTGGTCTTTGAACAGCACTTTATTTATAATCCCATTTGCAACTTGGAGAGATTTCACCTCCAAAGGCGAGTGAGCACACTGCTCTGGCTTTTGTGATTCTGAAAATGTCACTGCTGTCATTTGTCAAATATGCCTGAAATCTGCCTTTTCAATAAGTGACATCTCCCACTCCTTTCGGGTGAAACTCTTCACTCTTTTTTTTTTTTCTTTCAGAAGGAGAATTCTAAATAACAAGCAGATATTCGAATTCTGATGTTTTACAATAGGAATGAGAAATTAATTTCTTGTATATTAGAACTACTAAGTAGCAATTATTTCAGTGCAACATAATTAGACACATTGGACTTCTTTTATTTCAATTTTATCTTGGGATGAAATGTCATTTTATTGCATTCAGAAAATGGATTAGGTTTCTTTGCACTTGAAAAATAATCTCACAGAGCAAGAGTTGCCCTCCCAATGCATGCAGCTTTTTCCCACTCCTCTGTGATTGATTCCCTTCTATTCTTTTCATAAACCTCTGGAAAGGTTTTCCTTTTCCTTCTGCTTTTCTGTTAAACTTGACATGATTTCACTTTCTTCCCTGGGGCTGGGGATTTGCAGTCATGTCTTCAGGTTTACAACTAACTGACCTCTCTGTCTTTTGGCCCTCTGGCTTAACTTATCCAGTTCCAGGTGACATCATCTGTGAGATGTGAACAGCATCTCTTCACATCATGAGAGATGTTATGAGGATTAATTAATGTTTGCAGTACACATTAAAGCCCAAGCAGCAAGATGCTTACAAATTCAAAATACCGCTATGTTAATAGCAGGCTCTGTTATGAGAAAGCTGCTAAACATAGCCCTTCCATAGAAAGCTCAGTGACCTTTCTATCTATCCTACTAATTCCATGGCATCTCCCTGAGGGGTATTCTACGCCTCTCCGGCCTGGATCCACTTCTAACTTAATAAATGCAGCTAGCCTGGAAAACATGCACAGAAAAAAAGAAGGGATTTATTTATTTAAGTAATGCTTGTTCACCTGGAACATAATAGCAGCTGGATTCCTGCTGAATCAAGAATCTATTTGTTCCAGCAGGTCTCCCAACATTATTTATCAGTTTCATTCCCACTAACAGAATTAGGCTCCCAAACCATTTCAAATCAGTTTTCTCTCCTTCATTTTGGAGGCTTTCAATTGAAGGGATACATTTAGCACGGTCATAGCCCATTACTTACCAGAGGAATGGTGGCTTCTTCTTTGTCTATGCCAGAGTTGAGCTTTCTAAGAGAACCTCCCCTACCCGAGATATAAACTAGTACGCAAATACGATCTATTCTATATGGACTTTGGGAAATGGCAAGTTTTAAATCAGGTGCTTTGCAATTTCCTGGATATTAGAGCCATGTGAGGTTTTTTGTTATTGTTTTGTTTCTATTTTTTTTTAAAGATGTCCTCATTATGAACCTGGTAGTCAAACTTAGATTTTAGATAAAAAATCTTATTACTTTAAAAAATTGACTTTATTTCAAAGAAAGTAATTTCTTAATTTCTTTTCACATTTTTTTTTTAATAATGAAAGTGGGTTTAACTGAATTCAATCTACATCTTTTGACTTATTATCCATATGGCTGATGGCTCAGATAACTTACAATGTCATAACTGGGCTTGGTTAGCAGTGGGGCTCTCCAAACCAAAATGAAAAGTTAGGAGTTTATTTAGACCTTAAGGAAAAGGGAACAGGTAGCCAGTTCTCCAGTACGAATGGACATTCTATAAAGAAGCATGCAAGGGTTGAATAGAACGGTGAAATACTCCCATAGAAGAAAGAATATTGGTGAAAATTCAGATGGAGTCCAAATCTAGAAGTGAGACAGGTGTTCATCAGAGATGCAGGTCTTTGGGTAGTACTGCGAATACCCAGAAGCAAGTATCTGGCCCCATAATTACTACAGCTTCCTTCTCTCTACCCTACTACGTATGCAAAGCACCACGGTAAACACTATTGGCATGCATTATCACATTCCATGTGGCGGGTGATAATATTATCCTCATTACTCTGATGAAAAAAAAAACAAAGCACAGAAAAGATATGGTAATCTTACGGTCACAAATCTAGGAAGTGGAGGGGCTAGGAGTCAAACCCAAGTGGTCCAGTTCTGAGGTATACTCTCTTGAAGGAGCACAGGGTACAGTGATTATGAACATGTGCTGTGGAGCCACAGTTCTGGTGTCTGTTTGACCTCGGGCAGGTTACTTAGCCTCTCTGTATCTCGGTTTCCTCATATGTAATAAGGAGATGATAATAACACCCACCTCATAATGTTAAATTAAACAAGGCAATACATATAAAACCTAAGAAAGGTCCATAGCAAGTGAGCAATAAACATTAGTGATGGTTAAAAAACAAGGGAACCAACAATACAGAATAATCAAATACCACCTTAGCTTACCAAAGTAGTTGAATGGAAATACAATTCTTGAGACATATATAACAGGAGAAGTGGGAGGGGATGCCAGGAGATATACTTTTTTGTTATTACTCTTCATTTTGGACCCGTAAAACCTACATGTTGGAATTCCTCCTGCTGCAGTTCATGTTGGGGTTTTGGTGCTTACAGGATTCAGGACATATGATAGAGTTTATACATTTATTTATTTCCTGATACCATAATAAAATGAAATCAAATTTTAAAAATGACTTAAATTCACAACAGTAACAAAAATAGAAGGGTGATGATCAGCAGATTAGAGATTCATGCAACTTCTGGAAGATTAAAAAGAGATGAAGCAGTGAGGACGGAAGAAATAGAGTGGTTGGGGCCGGCCCGGTGGCGCACTGGATAGTGCGCCGCTTGAGAAGCGCGGCGGCACTCCCGCCCGAGGGTTCGGATCCCACATACAGACCGGTTCCCGCTCACTGGCTGAGCGAGGCGCGGGAGCAACACCGAGGGTTGCAATCCCTTTGCGGGTCCCCGGTCCGGTACGGGGGCGACACTGAGGGTTGCGATCTGTTGCCGGACACGGAAAAAAACAAAAAAAAAAAAAAAAAAAAAAAAAAAAAAAAAAAGAAATAGAGTGGTTGGAGCTACAGTGAGAGATGCACTGTCTAAGACAATAGCTACAAGCCACATGTGGCCATTGAGTCCCTGAAATGTGGCTGGTATGAATTGAGATGTGCCTTAAGTAAAAAATGCATACTAGATTTTGAAGATTCTGTGTGTAAAAAAGGATGTAAATAATCTCAATAATTTTTATCTTGATTTTAAAATGTTTTGGGTAAATAAAATGTTCTTAAAATTAATTTCACCCTTTAAAACTTTGTAATGTGGCTTCTAGAAAATTTAAAATCATGCAGAAGGCTGTCATTTGTGACTCTCATTGTATTTTTATTGGATCATTCTGCTCCTATGTAGCCATGCATAAGGTTTATTGAAGATTCCTAAAGAAATTCTTTTGTCTGAGGTATGTGGTGTTAAGGAAGTTCAAGGTGAGAAGTTCATAACCAGGAATGTGTTTGAGGTCTGTGTAAGGAAAACCTGCTCTTTCCCTCCATTCTTCACCCCTGCAAGCAGATCAACCAGTCAGGCATGGATCCTAGAATGGCTGGGGAAACAGATACTTCTTTTCCAAAAAGCAGTGTCAAGGTACAGAAGGGGAATGGGGTTAGGAACAGCACTAGAGGATAAAGCCCTCCCTATCCTGGCATTCAGAGTTTTCTCAACATAAATGCTACCTCACAGCCATTCACCCCAAATCAAAGTTGCCAATTGACTGGTCCCAATGATGCTCCCAGAGATTCCCATCAGCGTTCCTATGAAATTAGTATATAAATAAACAATCACAGGTCACCAGATAGGAGGAAATTTGCATAATGAAAGAGAAAGATCAAGACAGAGTGAAGTAACATTAGAGGAAGCAGACACATTGGAGATCAAAAGAAAAAATTAAAACAAAGCAATCCTAATTAGTATGTCAGAGAGTTTTAAGAAGATATTTTAGCGATAAAGAGCAAGTTGCTTTTATAAAAAGGAACAATTTGCTGTACTATAGTTCCATAGTTCCATGAGATGCAACCAACAGTAGAAAATGGGGAAAGGTCACAGTCCCCTCTATATTATCTTTGCCACTTCCTGTGAATCTGTAATGATTTCAAAATGAACAGTTCAAAAAAAAAAAAAAGGAATCAATTTGACATAAGAAGGAGCTCCCAAAAAGTGTAAGTACGTACACTTCAAAATAAAAATAATCAAAGAAAGTTTGGAAGACAGAGTTGAGGAAGTCTTTTAGATCATATAATTGAATGGAAAAGAGGAAGCATGAAATTTGTCCATGGACGTGGACAATAATATTTTGCCAAACACTAAAATTATTTACTTAATCTCAATAGTGTAAGCATTGCTTATTGATTCTCAAATTTTGGAGTTAACCTCTAAAAATATCACAGATCATAATGTATGATTTTTAACCACAAGGGGGATAAAGTCGCAGTGGCCATAATTGTAACTCTGACTTTTTTTTTCCTCCTACACAGCCATGATAGTATGGAATTTTACCAGAAGTCACAGCTCTTGTTTATTTTTCTCATATTCTTTGTCTGTCTTCCTCCATCTCTCAGTCTCCTGGTCTCCTTTCATCCGAGTGGCAGTGAGACCAGAAGTTTTAGTCCTCTCCAAAAGGACCTGGCCTTGTTAGCCTTAACCAGCTCTGTGCTGGGATCTGGGGAGGTCGTGGGTGGCAGCATGGTAGATGACACGGGCGTATTTAGTCCCACTGGCTGTGTGGTCTAATTCTTTAACTTTAACTGTGTTATGCTCATATTTACATCAAATCATGCATGCCAAACTTGGGTAAGAAAAATTGTTCAAGTATTCTAGACCAACACACAACATTTCTGCACTGATATATTGGGATTCAATAATCAAGACATGCTTTGACTTCCTATGTTTGTTTATTGTAAATTTGGTTTTCTTGTCCATAGGAAAATTGACTAGGTCACAGTTAGACCTGGATATTTCTTGACCCAATAAAATAATACACCCCCTTGATAATACTCTAGTTTACCTCAGCCCACTTTTATTTCTATCCCTAGGGTAACCAAAGTCTGTAACTCCTAATTAAATCCTTATAGACCTATCATTGCTTATTGCCCTGATGACCAGGAACTCTTTTACTAATGCTATAAAATGCAGCATGGTTAGAAGGAGATGTTTGTGTCTCAATAATCACTTTTTATTCCATTGAGTAAGAGATGGAGGTGATGCCAAGAAGATATAGAGCTAAGATAACTTAATTGACATGAAGGCAATTTGCAAGTTCTTTTATGATATTATCAGAATTCTCCTGTTTGTCAGAGCCAAGGTTAGGACTTTCACAGACACCACCTTCCTGAGAAATGTGACTGTCTGCTCAGGTACTAATTCTAACCTGATGCCTTTATGAAGCCCAAGTCTAAGAAAGACTCTGTAGTATAAATGGGGAAATGTACATACCCCTCTGTTCCATAAAACGTGGGTTATTTTGTGGTCTAATTGCCTCATTTTACAAATAAAGAAGCTGAAGCATAAAGAGGGCATGTGCTTTACATAAGTTTCTAAGGGCATGATTGTAACTGGAATCCCAACCAGCTTCTTCTACGCTCAACAACATACATACTGTTTTTCAAAGTGGCAATACTTGTTTAGGAAAAGAAATAACTTAAAAATTCCGCAGTTCCTCAAAAATCAAAATGAGACTATTTATAATTCCAGACACTAAACAAGGTAAACTCTAATCTTTGCTCTTTTGTGTCAACAGATTCATATGCCCAATTTCTTCATAGTGTGAAAAGCTTCTCAGCTGGCTTCTCTTCTGTCTGTGCACAGGAGATCTTACCAGAGCCCACACCGTTTTTCCAAACCTTCTTCTTGTCTTAAATGGGAAAATGGCCAGACAACACCCTAAGAAATTCCAATTCAGGAGGTCGCCCCTAAGATTTTAAAAAATCATGTATTGCCAGGAGATTCTGATGTGAGTCTGTAGGGTATAGTCTGAGCAACTTTATACCAGTCTCTGAGCTCCATCAAGATCTAAATCTACTAAATCTTATTCACATAAGCACATAGTGAAAATCACAATATTTTTACGGATGAAAATCAGTTGTATGGTCAGATAGGTAATTTGACAATGGAACAGAATTTTTTTTTTTTTTTTACCTGGGATGCATATTGTCACACATATAATAGGCTCTCAATCAAAATTTATTGATAAAACATTAGAACTAGTCATTACCAACCAAATGGAGAGCAGTTTGTCTATTTTCCTAGGTGAGAGAAGTTCAGTTTATTGTGGGCTTTGAAGTATTGTCCCACTCTGATTCTAGAACTTCTTTCATTGATTTCTTTCCATCTCTCAGGCAGGTCTTCAGTTCTGAAGGTTTGTCATTATATTGCCAGGTTGATTTTTTTTCTAATCTCTGGGAGATGCAGAGTGGAAGAGTGGATTTGTTTTTTTTAGGTATTGTTCTCTGTACTTATTTAAGATAGAAGTATCATTCAGAGCCCCATAGAATATGGAAAGGGGAGAAGCAGCGGAGTTAAAAAGACTAGGATGCAAATTTTACCACTTTCACTCAGAGCAAAATTGAGGATCTCGGTTTCCTTGTTTGAGATAATTCCATTTAGCTTTTAGAGTTGGCATAAGATGTAAGAAGACAGGATATCTTCTGGTGATGTTCAAAAATGATACTTGATCAACAAATGTTAACTTCATTCTCTTCTTTTCCTCCTGTTTCTCCACCATGTTGTTAAATGTCCTCTATCAACTGTGAGTCATATTTATCTTGTATGACAGATCAGACTTACTTAACAAGTATGAAGTATTTTTTCAATCATTGATTCATTGTTGGTCTTTATAGTATTTGGTAATATGGTAGAAACTTCTAGTGGAACAGTGGATATAGACAGAAGTAATTACATTATGGAAACAGAGTTAATAATAGATGTTGGGATCTGATATGTGACTTATAGAAAGAAAGAGAGAGAAACCAAGTTTTACACCAAGATTTTTGGACTGAGATAGTAGGTGTCTATTGCTTCCAAATGCCACTTAGCAGATGAGAAAACAGAAGACACAGGATTGTTGGGAGGGAACAAAAAAGAATCAAAGGTTATATTTTAGACATGCCGATTTTTAGATGCAAATTGTACAACAAAGTACAGATACCATATTGTGGTTGGATGCATGTGTCGTAAGTTCAAGGGGAGAGGAGAAATCAAGGCCAGACATATAAACTTGGCAATCATAGATATATAAACTATATACAAAGCCATGGGACTGAATAAGATCACACTGGAGAGTGTAGATATAGGAAAAATAAAAGCTAGTACCCTACTAGCAAACCCTGGTTATTCCACCATTTGGCATTGGAGTAAGGGAAAAGAAACCAGCATAGAAGCTGATAGGCAGGTCCAGAGAGGTAAGAGGAAAACAAAGAGGTTATTAGGAAGCTGCAAGAATAAAGGCTTTCGGGAAAGGAAGAATGCTCAAATGTGTTGAGAGAAGGTTGCTTGGAGCAGCACAGAGAACAAGGATAATTGACAAAAGGAGTTTCAGTTGAATGGTGGACACAAAAGGTTATGTGGGGAAAGTTGAGAAGAGAATGGAAATGTCATTGGTTAGGAGATCTTTTATACATGATGAGACATCAAAACGTAAACACCAGTTTGAGATGAAAGGACAGCCTTGTAAATTTAGTAATCTTTCCCAAATTCTGCTTCCTGTAAAAGGCTAAGAGATTGAGTAACAAATGTTTATGCCTTGTATTTTCTTAAGACATAACCAAATAAGTTTTAGTAGCTGTTTTACCTTCTGCGTAATATTTGAATAGTACAATTTGATTTGCAGTATACAAAGACTTGGCTAGCATTTCTCACATTCTGGTCAAAAGCCTTGGACTATGATGGTCTCTCTGTTGCTGGGAAAAGTCTGACCTCACTATTGCCATGACAGAAAGAAATGGAGAAGATGTGAAGGGAAAGCGAATGCTGAACCTCAAGTTAGGAAGAAGACAGCCCAATTACATTCAAGCTTTCAGATCAGAGTCTTATTTAAATTAACAGAGAAAAGGAGATTGAATTTAAACAAATCAAGAAACCTTGAGTAATAAAGAAATTGTCCCCTAATCTCAATCACTGTTATCTCTGTTTTTACAATTCTATGAGTCTGGTGCATAATTGAATTTTGTTTTAATGCTATGAAGCAAGAAATACAGAACACATATATTTGTCAGGCAGTGGCAGGTATCCATTTATGGGCTAAGTTTTTCTTTTGATAGCAATGAGTAAGTTATAGTTAAGACAGAATATAGAAACTCTTGCTTCTAATTCAAATGCTTAATCTATTTCATATGCTCAGGACATAAAAGAAACTTATTCCAAATAAGACCCAGAAGACAAACAGCTCATGCTTTTTGTGTGTTCAGTCTTTTCTGGCTTGGTATTTTAGGAAAATCTTCTCCTAACTTTATCAGCAATCACTTAAAATTAGCAATCTCACTGCTCCAAACATGCACTGCCTTCCTTGTCTTGTCTCTAGGCTTCTGATCATGTTGTCACCCTGGTATAGACTTTCCTTATCTTTTCTTCCTTTGAAATGTATTAAGACTTTTCTTATGGTTTTGTACAAAATTTTTGTAAACATTCCATGTATACATGAAAATAATATATAATCTCCAACTGTTGAGTACAGTATTCAAGATTTATGGGAGTGCTACAGAAGGTTCATGAAAAATAGAATTGAAAGATAATACAAATATTTCCATGAACTTCTTGAAGATCCTCTGTGTGTGTGTGTGTACTGTGCGTATATAATATAATTAAGCTGTTCAACTCTTCTGTATTCTTATAATTTTATTTATTTATTTTATCAGTTCTTGAGAGGGCTATTAAAATCTGCCTGTAAAACATTGGCTTTGACAATTTCTTCATGTAGTTACATCAATTTTTACTATATGCATTTTATAACTTTTTATTACAGGTATGAAAATTTTAAGTTGTACATCTTCCCCAGCGAATCAGACCCCTTACCAATACATGGTGACCTTCTTTAGTGTTAGTAATTTGTTTTGCCTTCAGAACAAATCTGACTGATGTTATTGTATTTATACTAGACTTTTTGGGTAGTATTTACCTGGTATACATCTTTATTAAACCTTTTCAATTGTCCCCTCTTCCTATGTTATAAATGATTTTAGTAATCTAACCTAATTGGAGAGATTAAACTTTTAAATTGTGATTATTGATGTTTGGATTTATTTCTACAATCTGAAGTATATCTCCTTTCTATCTGGCTTGTTTTTCAGTGCAGAATTTTTTGTTGTTTTTCTTCTTTCTTGTTGTATTAGAGCAATCCTAGTTTATGCAATAGATAAATCCCAACGTCTCAATAGATTAACACAACAATAGGTTTTTAAATCCTTCATGTAACACTCTAAGATAGGTATTCCTGATTGGTGGACTTTCTTCCAAGTGGTGATTTTGGGATTCTTCTTTCTTATATCTTCAATTCAAAGTTACCAGAGAAATAAAAAAGTCATAGAGAATTAAGCATGAAAGTACTTTGTGAATCTGGCCAAGAAGTGGTCTATCACTTTCAAGTCACATCGACCAGATTTTAATTACATGGCCACACCTACATGTGAGGGAGGCTAGAAAATGTAATCTACCTGTGTGTCCAGAAGGAATAATAAAAATGTTTGGTAAATGCCCAGCCAGTCTCCAACACACATGTGTTTTTTTGAGTTCTACCCTTCCCCTTATTCCAAATCTTCTCTACTCATTTGGAAACTGTATACTCTATTTCAATCTCTTATCTATTACCCTATTTTTTAACATACATATGTAACTTGCCAACTCTTAAGGTCAATCAATATCTTTACCCTCCTTCTAAACAATGCAATGACTTTGGAAGTCTTTAACTCCAGTTAATTTATACCAATCACTGCCCAATTAGGAAAAAGAAATCACCTGGTAATTTGAAGAGAAAAAGGTTAGTATAAAAATAGTTTAACATAAAGAATTATTAGCAGGATATCAGAGTAATGGAAATTAAATTGTAAGCATCATGGAGGACTGTAAAGAATGAAGGAATTGCAGATACAAGGTACAGTCACTATCTCCAGGACTGAAATAGAGCACCCAAGAAATGCCCCCCTCACTTCCGGCCGAAACTTGGTTGGAGTGCATGGACACAGGAAAAGTCACTGGTGTGCCTCAATGGTGGAACTTGCTGGAAATCTGCCCTATGGGTGCTACTCACAGGGAGTTGCCACATCTCAGAATATGTTGCAAGTCACACAAAGGGTTACAGGGGTAAGCTCTCCATATGAGGTGCTATACTTGGAACTTGCTACAAAGTCCCCTTTGGGAGTGCTTCTGGAGCTACTCATAGGTGGCACCTGGCCATTGGCATGCCACAGTGAAGTCATGGAGATAGTGGAGGAAATAGTTGGCTACTGACTCTGCTAACCACTTCATGCTGCAGGAACCAGGGTCTAGAGAAGCCACCTTTATAGGAGCCAAGTGCTGAAGAAACTGCTGTTAGTCCTGAGTACAGGGGAAAGCTACACCTATAGGAGCATGGCAAGTTAGGGATTCCTCATAAGAACAGGCAAGAAAAATCCCTTCTTTCTTTTGTGTCCCTCCTAGGCCTTCTATTGACAAGGCTTATCAGCATACCAGCTGGCAAAGAGGAAATATTTACAAAGCTCTTGTCTATTGTCACAGAACAAGGAATAGTAAATTTGGATAAGAGAAACAATAAATTGGTGACTAACACAAACCCATTCCAACTTACATGTTATTTTTGCTCATGATTTTAATTCTTTTTTAAGTCCATGAGTTAGACAAATATAGCTTTTTTTTAAATTTTAGTTTTTCTGCATGTTTTGCTATTTTCTTTTTTTTTAGCCATTATTTCTACTATTTCAGAGCTTCCTGTGATCCTTTTTCTCTCTCATGAAACATGTTCTTTAAAATCTGTGAGGCTCTGTTTTAATAAGCTGTTTTTGTCTTGAAATAATTTTTATTTCACCTTCATTCTTTATTTCTCTCATGTTGTTCTCTCTCTTTTCCTTCTTGGATTCTAATTATACATATATTAGAATGTTTGATATTTTCCCATAGCTCTTGGTTGTTCTGTGCAATTTTGTTTGTTTGTTTGTTTTACTTTGTCTTTTTTTTTTTTTTATTTCTTTGGGCAATTTCTTTTTTCTTTTTTTTCTTTTTTTTTTTTCTGGAGGCTGGCTGATATGGGGATCCAAGCCCTTGATGTTGGTGCCAGTTTGGGTAATTTCTATTGACCTATCTTTAAGTTCACTGGCTCTTTCTTCAGTTGTGTGAGTCTATTGATGAGTCCAAAAAAGGCGTGCTTCTAATATTTCCACTGGATTCTTTCTCAGTTTCCATTTCTCTGCTGAAGTTGTTCATCCAATTATGCATGTCACCCACCTTTTTCACTAGGGCCCTTAATACTTATATATTCATCAAAATTCTCTTAAACTTCTCATCTGAGAGCTTCAGTATCTGTGCCATATCTGAGTCTGATTCTGTTGATTGCTTTGTATCTTGACTGTTATTTTTTTCCTATATTGTTTGTATTTGTATTTTTGTTTAAGTTATTGCATGGGACAGTGGAGATTTAGGTAAACAGGGTGCATTACTGAAAACTGGCACACCTTTTCTTCTGCTTCATTTGTAGTGTGGGAGTTAAATCAATCTAGATAGGAGATGAGCTAGATTTGAGTTTTGCTGTTGCTATGATTAAATTCATTGATCCATTGTCTTCCAATTTTTCTGCATTACTTTGTGATTAAGGTGGGAAGTTGTTTGCAAGCGCACCTCACCATAAGCTCTCTCTCCCAGCAGTAGACTGCTGTTGTTTGTTACACAACACTTATTAACTTGGTGGTGGTAGTGGGTTGGGCCAGGTGTACTTTATTTTTCTGATTCAGTCTTAGTGACAGTCTCAGTATGTAGCTAGGTCTGGAGGGGACCTTCTCAGTGATTTTGAACCACACCAAACTGTAACTGATCTCTAATATTCTGGGACTGGGGAATACTCCTTCCCATCTCCCAAGGGTAGAATATTTTCTGTTGCCCCAGCTACAGTGGATTTTCACCTGTGCTCTAAGAGTGAAAGTGTCTGCTGTTCTACTCCAGCATCTTAAGGGGTTCACTCAACAAGGAAGGTAGGAGATAAGGATGTGGGAGGGATTACATGTTTCCCTTCGCTTCCCACCATGGCAACAGCAACTCTTCACCTCCAGGCTTGTACCATGAGCAAGGCTTTCTCAGGGATCTCATCCTGCTCCTGGTCTGATAAGAACCGAGTAAAATCTGTGAACAGCCTACAAATCAGTGTAAATTTCCTCTTGTGTCTGTAACATCCAGGATTTCTATATCTCATGTTGGCCCGCACTTGTCATTTGTAAACTCATTATAAGAGCTTAGCTGAATTGTTCTTACCATATTGAAAGACACCCTGAGGCATGTAACGTAAATAAACAAGTCCTTGTGTCCAGTTTCTTCTTAGAGGTACCTGTCTTTCCTTAGATTTTTGGTTAGCTGGTTGCCTTGAGACATTTGTGCTCTGATAGCTTTGAGCAAAATTGTGAATTTACCATTCACCGTCCAGTGAGTTTTATTTTTGTTGCAAAAAATGGCAGGGACTTTGTTTTTACAGATTTCTATATAGTAAATAGAAGTCAGAAGCCTCACCTTCATTCTGGAAAGACAGTTTTGTTGTACATTAGATTCTAGGAGGAGAGTTATTTTATCTTAGTTCTTTTGAGCTGTCATTCTACTAATAGTTTCTAAGCTTATTGCTGAGAAACTATGAGTATAACCTACTGAGGTGATCTTTTGTTGAGGTGATCTTTTGTTTTTCTCCTGGCTGGTCCCACATATGGTCTGATTGTGTTTCCCCAAAATTCATATGTTGAAATCTCAACCCCCAAGATGCTGATATTAGGAAGTGGGAGCTGTGGGAGATCATGAGGACGGAGTGTGGTTAGTGGCCTTATAAAAGAGGCCCGAAAGGGTGCCTTGCCCTTTTCCACCCTGTGAAGACACAGTGAAAAGGCATCATCTCAGAACCAGAAAACAGACCCTCACCAGATACCAAATATACTGGCACCATGATCTTGGATTTTCCAGCCTCCAGAACTGTGAAAAATAACTGTTTGTTGGTGATAAGCCACACAGTTTATGGTATTTTTGTTATAGCAGGCTGAATAGGCTGAGGTGCTCCATAGCTTATTACATTCTTCAATTTTACTATTATTGTTTATTTATGAATTAAATTTTATTTATTCTGCCTAAGGTATGTTGGGATTCCAGAATAGTGTGTTTTTCACCAACTCTAAAATATTCTTATTCATTGTGTTTCTTTTAAAATATTATATCTTGCCTTTTATCTTTGTCTTATAACTTCTCTTTCATAATTCTCCCTTTCATGTATTTTGAGATTTTGTCATGCATTTTGGGTGATTTCAATAGATTTAATTTTTAGTTCATTATTTTTCTTTTTTGTCACATCAATTATTTTGTTGTTTTACCCATTCTACTAACTTAATAGATATACAAAGTTATGGATATATAGATGCAGATACTTACATAGCCTGGGTTGAAATTTTATTCCTCCAGAGTGAATGTGTATGTGTCAAACAATCCAGTCCCCTGGGGTCCTACCAAATCAGAATGACTTTAAACTCAATTTCCAGCTAGTAATTTGGGGGGCCATTCAGAAAGTGTAAATTCCAGCCCTAAGCCTGCTTGAAGGTAGGTTTATAGATGAGAATCCTCATTAGAGTCTTTCCTCTGTTTCTTCTACTCTACTCAAAGTCAAATCCAAAACACAAATATTCCAGCATTTCCTGAGGTGCAGCATTTCTTTTTTTTTTTCTCATTTACATGTTAAGTGTACTTTTTTTAGGACATCTCCTTCATGCAGATTTTTTCTTTCTTCTTCTTCTTTTTTTTTTTTTTTTCAAATGCAATCTTACATGCTTTAGGCTTCCAAGGTTGTGTGTTCTCTACCTTCTATTACTCAGCCTTCTTTTCACATCATGGCTGTAGGCCAGCATTGATCAGACAAAAATGTCTATTTCAGCTTTACTATCTTTTGCAGATTCATGTTTCCCTTGTTTCTTGCTGTCATGGTATTCCTTTACTTTATACGTAGTTCAGCCATATATCAAAAATATATATTTTCTTTGATGCTGAGCGGAGAATGATTTTTCTCAACCTCTAGTACCATATTACTTGAAAAAAAAAGCCTTCACTTCCTTGCTTATTCAAAAAATTCTACTCATTGTTTCAAGGGCCGATTAAGATGCCACCTCTTCTATGAAGTTCACTCTGATACCTCTAGCCAGAGTTATTTTCCCTCTATCTGCCAAATACTATATTTCTCTTAATTGTATCATTTGCAGTTTTCTGTCTTATAGTAAAACTTGCGGTTTATAGTTCAATATTGCCTTCTGGAAAAACTGACTCTTGAAGGCAGGAAGCTATGTTTTAAGTCATCTTTCTTTTGGCCAAAGGAATGGCACACAATAAGCACTTGATAAATATTGAATAAGTAAATGGATTAATGAGTGAATTGATGAAAATTTTTATAGATTTGGTATTAGATGAAACTTGGGTGAAGAGACATATTGATCATCTAGTATATATGTCATGCATATTACTAAGGGCTAAGTAAATTGAAATAAATGAAATATGCTCCTCAAAGATGGAAATTACCCTTTTATTCTCCAAGATGAAGTATGTGAAGTGGGTAGATACAGGATTTCCTTGGATAAGAAGAGAGTATATAAAAGTGTGGCTGTGATTAATGCAAGATTCATAATGGATTATAGAAGAAACAAGATTATGGGGAGGAGTCATCTCGTCATTGTTGAGATTTATATCATGCATGCCAGCCATACCCTTTTACAACACATTTTGATATAAGACTGGACTATATGGGCCAAAAGTCATCCTTTTGTGTACACACATGAGAGTGTGTCATTTCATAGGCCAAGAAGAATTGTTAGTATATTACCCTCATCCCAGCAATCAGAAAAAAAAAAAAATTGTGATTATTAAATAGATTATTTTTGGCTTGTAAGAGCAACATAGGAAATATCCTACTTTTGCATATAATGCATTCTTAATAATGTGTATCAAAGTTGATTTTATAAACTCAAGCAATATGTTTACATATTACAAGGGTAAGAGGTAGTGGATCCAGGCATAGAGAGCTAAAATGTCCTCGGTTATATTTTGCCTTTTACACAAATTTCCAGAGTTTATTTTGAGAATTTCAAATATGTTCTTGTTTGTTATCTTTTTATTCACGATTGAACAAACACTTGACTGGCATAAACCCAATGAGTGTCTTGTTGATTTAACACTTTTGGCACTCAGAGTGATTTCCATCTTTGTCTCAACTATATTAGGTTTGCAAGATCTACACTTCTTGTATCAGCATTTTCATCTTCCATTTGTTTTTATAAAATAATGAAGACAGAAGGCAATAAAATATTCAAAACACACAAACACTGCTGTACAAATATGCTGCCAAAAGTGTACCGCTGGTTAGCAGACAGAAACTCTATATGTTACCTGAACATTTCAGCTTATCAGTTATGTATGGAAATCCAACTTGACCATGTAAAACATACTTTAGGTTGTTGAGGTATAATGTGCAAACGAATGGATTGTACGAAAGCAGACTGTACAAAATCAAGGTCTATGTCTAACTAAAAGTATTCCTCTCAAGTCCAGTCTTTGACTTGTGCATGAAACAAAGAGCAAGCCTCATATTTCTGGAGCCATTAATTTCTCTTCAGAAATACATATTTGAAGACTCTCTGGGCATTTAGAAAGAAAAGTGCTCAAAACTGCATGTTAAGATTGAGAAAATAATACTAATAGTAAAGATAGTAACAGTAATATTCATATATAGGTGTTCATTTTATTCTCTCTTTTTTGGGGAGTATGTTGAAAATTTTTCATGAAAACAATTTTAAGGGCCGACCTCGTGGCTCACTCGGGAGAGTGCGGCGCTGGGAGCACAGCAGCGCTCCCGCCATGGGTTCAGATCCTATATAGGGATGGCCGGTGCACTCACTGGCTGAGCACGGTGCAGGTGATGCCAAGCCAAGGGTTGTGATCCCCTTACTAGTCACAAAAAAGGAAAAAAAAATTTAAGGAAGTTGTAAAGGTAAGATTCTCCCCTAATGGACAAGTTTCTTTCCGTCTTCTCTCAAGGATTTCTAACTAGTTTGCAATTTCAGCCCATGTATGCATACTCCTTTCTGAGTTTTCCTCGCCTTGGTGTGAGCCCAGGAAATATTAAGGTTCCAATAATGTCTGTCTTTCCAGTTCTCAGATTCTCCATTTTCTCACCTGTGACTTTGAGCTTTCTTATCTAATTTCTCAATAATCCTCTCTTGGGAAAGGAAATATGATTCACCCTTGACACTTTGATTGAACCTAAGTCAGTGTGATACATCTGCAAGATAATTTTTCAGCTTTATTTCTAATTACCGAGTATTTGAGAAATTTTTATTACTAATAAGCAAGAGAGCAAATTTTTGGAAAAATTGCATGTAGGTTTATTTGTGGTTGAGGAGAGACTCCTGGTTCCTTGACTTTATACCAAATAAGTGTCTCTTGGGAACCAGCAGCTACAAGGATAGATGATCCTGTTCAGATTTACTGTTCTCCTTCCTTGCCCTGGCCTCAGACTTGACACAGTGAGGACTCGGTGACATGATCTCTATTTAGACTCACAAAGACTTTTTCAGCCACTGCTCCATATAAACAATGATGAGGAAATGTGCAATCTCATGAAGAGATCACTAGACTATGAAGCAAAGTACTTAGGTTGTAGTTCCTATTCTGTCTTTAAACTCGTACCAGATTTAGGACAAGTTACATTTCATTTTCGAACCTTATTTTTCTTATTAGTAAAATAAGCATACAGAACCAAATCAGTGTTTTTTAACCTTGGAAACATATTAGAACCTAGAAAGCTATTTAAAAATGCAAACAGCTCTACAACTATCTCAATAAAAATTTCAATTAAAGAAAAAAATGCAAACACCTGAACTTTACTCCCAGACATTCTGATTTAATTTGTGTGTGGTGGGGTTCTGCCATCAATACTTTGAAAAGCTCCCTGGGTGATTCCAATGTGCAGCTTATGTTGACAATTACTGGACAAGATGATCCCTAAAGTGCTGTCCAGGATGACAGTGTAACATAAATGTTTAAAAGAATAAGCATTTGAGTCAGACTGAGCTGGGTTTGAATCCCAGCTCTCCTACTTCCAGGCTACATAAGGTTGGACAGGTTGTAACTTCTTTAAGTCTCAGTTTCCTCATCTTTACAATAAAGACAAAACTTGCCTCACTGGGTTGTAATGAAGATTAAATATGATAATGGATATAAAAGCAAATAGCTTAGAACTTTGCATACATTAAGCATTTAATAAATGATGATTAGGAAGTAGATGCTTTTTATGATAAAGCTAATACAAAAAAAAAAAAAAAATCTGATTGACTGTGGTATTGCCCAAGATTAGAAAGCAGAATAATAGAGCAAAATGAGAAAACAGAGATAGTCCCCTGCATTTCTCCAAACTTGATATATCCCACGAGTGCATTTTGTATCATCAGGGACTATGTATGTAATAAATGGTACAAGATCAATTGGTTATAAAAAAAAGAAAAACAAAATGAAACAAAACAAAAACAGCAAAATTAAATCCTCATCTTGTATTCTTCACAAAAGTAGGCTCCAAGCGAATAAAAGACCTAAATATGACAAAGCAACACTTGAAATATTTAGAAAAAAATGGAAGAATATTGTTATGGTATTAGGAAATGAAGGAATCTTTAAACAGAAAAGGACAAATCATAGGGAAAGGATAAAAATACTGACTGCTGTAAAATTTAACACTCTATATTCCAAAAATACAGTTAAAAGACAAGAAATTTACTATACATAAGCAAAGAAGATATAATAATAAAAAGAGGTTAAAATGTTCTACAAATCAAAAGACTAAATAAATTTAGACAATAGAAAAATGGGGCAACGTTTAGGGATCGTCATTTCATACAAGCAGAAATAGCAAAAGAAAATGTGTACAACTGCTATTTATTAGAAAATTGTAAGTTGAGGGCCAGCCTGTGGCTCACTCGGGAGAGTGTGGTGCTGATAACACCAAGGCCACAGGTTCGGATCCCATATAGGGATGGCCGGTTTGCTCACTGGCTGAGCGTGGTGCTGACAACACCAAGTCAAGTTTTAAGATCCCCTTACTGGTCATCTTTAAAAAAATAAATAAATAAAAATTGTAAGTTGAAACAAAATGAGATGCAAATTCACATTTATCATACTGACAAATTTTAAAATCTAAGAATTCTATAAACTGCTGGTGAAAATGCAAATTTCTATGACAACTTTATAAGAAACTCTAGCTTATGTCTATATGGAGACATAACCAAGAGTTATCCCAGCAGCATTTAATAGGAAAAATTGGAACCAACTTCAGTGTCATCAATAGGACAATTGGTAAATGAATTGTGGGAACAATATAAAATAATACTATTTAATGATAAAAATTAACAATTTAAAGCTACATTTATAAATGTGAATGAATTTCACAAATCACATTTTTTTATGAAAAGAATGTTGCAGAAAAATATGCATAGTATATTACCAAAAATACTTTGAATGGTTGATTGATAATGTACAAGGTTACTTTAAAAATTTGTGGAAAGAATAAAGATAAAAAAAAATAAAAGATAATTAAATTTTTCCATGAACTTTTTGAAGACCCCTCCTGTAAATTGTGGTCAAAAGAATACATGCCAACTTCAGGTTAGAAGATAGCTGGGGAGATGGGGAAGAGAAAAAAATGAAGGTACACAGAAGGAATTTCATATTTTTTTAAAATTTTCTTTTTCTTTTCGTAAAGACTTGAAGAAAGTATGGTAAGATATAAAAATTTGTTAATTTGGAATCATAATAATAGAGATTAAAAATAATATTTCATAAATATATGTATGTATGCATATGAGTGTATATACAAAGGGTCTTCAAAAGGTTTGTGGAAAGATTCATATTATCCTTTAATTCTATTTTTCCACAAATTTTTTGAAGTACCCTGTGTGGGGGAGGGCTTATATAAGGCAAAATATGTACGATTAGGGCCGAGCCCGTAGTGCACTCGGGAGAGTGCGGTGCTGGGAGTGCAGCAGCGCTCCCGCTGCAGGTTCGGATCCTATATAGGGATGACCGGTGCGCTCACAGCGCTCACTGGCTGAGCGCAGTGCGGCCGGTCTCAAAAAGGACAAAAAACAAATTTTTTGAAGTACCCTGTGTGGGGGAGGGCTTATATAAGGCAAAATATGTACGATTAGGGCCGAGCCCGTAGTGCACTCGGGAGAGTGCGGTGCTGGGAGTGCAGCAGCGCTCCCGCTGCAGGTTCGGATCCTATATAGGGATGACCGGTGCGCTCACAGCGCTCACTGGCTGAGCGCAGTGCGGCCGGTCTCAAAAAGGAAAAAAAAAAAAAAAAAAAAAGAAAGAAAATATGTACGAGTATATCTAGTCTGCCCTTTCATCTTGGTGTCCTTATCTGCTACCCCTCCAAATGTTTGTTCTACTATTAATTATTTAAAAATTTGATTGTTTGCTCCCACTGCCCTAGACACTGTGCTACAACCTTTGTGTGCATTTTCTCATTTTGTTGTCACAAGGGAGTTACTTCATCATCCCTTTTGACAGAAGAGAAAACAAGGCTCAGTGAAATGATGTCACCTTCCATGATCACAGTTCTGTGACTGGACGGTTGGCAGTGGGACTCCAGAGCCTGTGTTATTAACAAGTACACTTTGGAAAATATTGAAACTACTTGAGTGTGCGAACAAAATGTTTATCATGTAAGGTCACTTTGCTTTCTCGGTGGTGAGAGAAAGATGGAATGAACACTGTGCATGAGATGCACGGTGGGACTCTAACAGAAAGACTTAGACACATGCTCAAGTGTAGAGAAAAAAATGTTGAGGTAAGGCCTTAAGTCTTCTCAGGCAAGCCCACGTCTTTTTTTTTTTTTCCTGAGCTCCTTATATTCCATGTATCCTATGAATTTCCTACACTCTCATTTCTCTCATTCCAACCCCTAACTGCCTTTCCCTCCATAGAAGCTTTCCCTCATACATACTAAAAGCCAAGGTTTGGAGAAGGGCAAGGAAACTAGTACTGACCAAATCATGAAATTCTGCCCCTCCTCTGAAAAAGGTTACACTTTTGACCATTAAATTAATTAATCTGAGACATAACTCTCCAGAAATTAAGATAAAATATAAGCAACTCAGTACCAAGAAAACCCAGTTTCTGTTCCTGATATAAGTGCAGATTAAGTATATGAGCAATATAATTAATTTTGCTTTCTGTCTTTAGTGATCATGTTGTTTATTTCAGTCCCAATTGACAAAAGTTTGCCTTTTGGTTTGCAGGACTATAGTAGCAATTGACATTTTGAACTGGTAACATTGGAAATGTTCAACTACTTTGAATAGTAGACATTCAAACATCTAAAATAGACATGTTCTGAGCAATAATATCAACATACCACCTAGATTATACAAGTATCAGGTGTGAGATTAGAGAGAAGAAAGAGAAAATATTGGAACTTGAGCTCCTTCCTCATTCTCAAGAGACATGTTATGAGTCTTTTTCTCGGAGATGGAAGCTTCTCCTTTGTCTTATGTCCCAACCAATGTCTTCCTCCAGAGGAACCCACCTCCCTGCTTTCCACACTCCCATGTACTGTTCAGCGTGGGACAGGTGGAAACTTATGGTAGTGACGAGCTTAGAAACAGGAATTTAACTAAGAAAGTACTTAATCTCAAAACATACCCAATTCTACCCCTCCTATTTCTCTCTTTCAGAGGCAGCCTGTCCAGAGGATGCACAGACACTCAGCTTTACTAAGCATGGTGGACCTACGTGTGTCAGGGAGGCCTGCAACTTTCCAGCGCTATCTGTGACTATGTGGCTAAGTCTGTCCAATTCAACAAGGGACTATTAGTAGCCAGAAGCCACACTCTATAACCAGCTTTATCAGCAGTATAGGTTGATGTTTTGGTCTCCATTTGCCAGTTGCTGGGTTTTTTATTTTTATTTTTTTCCAGTTGTCTCTAAACCCAAAAGGAGAAAAGGGGGATCATTTATTGGCCTCCCTAAAATCTTGACACACAATATCATGGGGAAGATAAATAAAAGGGGCAAAAAGAGAAAGAGGAGCAGTGTAAAAACTATAGCAGATCCTACACTCAGCTTTGAGGAAGGCTGTGGATAGGAATGGAGCCAAAGAAAGAAAAAAAAAAAAAAATTAAGCAAGAAAACCCATGTTATTTTAAAATGGCTTATTGAAGGAAATAATAGTAACAGGAAAATCAATAAAGTGCACAATGCAGAATAAAAAGCAATGAAATCCGGGGTAAAGGCAAACACTATTGTACTCAGCAGAAGGAATCATGGGACTAATAACAATTATGTACTTTTTATTATATGAACAAATAAAATGCTTCTCTCTGAAGCCACTGATCCCAGTAAAATGGAGTGCTTTAGAATATAACAAGCATTCAGAAACTTTTTTCTTAAGTCACTTCAGTGCTTACTGTATATTATCAATATCAGTAAAGTAAATCTTTCTGCTGGGAAAAGAAGTCACCCCAGAATTATAAAAGCATGTAAGCAGTGTTCTCTCAGGAGCATTTTGGAAGGAATTTTATTTTATTTTGTTTTATTTTATTTTTGCTAAAGAGTCAAATTAGGACATTAGACAAAGACCCTCCACCCCAACCTACCTACCTCATCGAATGCTGGAGGAACATACTTAAACTTCATCAACAATATCAGTACGGTAGAAAAATATAAAACAATTCCGTATGCAAAAACAAGCCTTAGCTAATTCCTCCTGCACCAAACCTGTATTCCCCAAAGATAGGGCTCTGGGAAGGCCACTGATAAAGAGCATTATAATTGCATTGCTTGTTGACCACTCTTCACTATGGTTACTCAATTTCTTTCTTTTTTCTTTAAATTTCCTGGGAAAACTGTACATTTCCTGGGACAGAACATAATCCCCACTATACCTTTCTCCCTTCCAGTCTGTCCATCCTTATCTCTTAATTGGCCCGAATTCCCTGATTACATTGGGAATTAATTCTCTCTTCCTCTTTGATTGTATGGTAGAAGTTTATGCCTTGGGCATCTTTATTCAGACAAGACAAACTTTTTTTTTTCTTTCTCCTTTTTGTCTTTTTTTCGTGTCTGGCAATGGATCACAACCCTCAGTGTCACGCCCGTACCGGACCGGGACCGGCAACGGGATCGCAACCCTCAGTGTCGCACCCGCACCTCGCTCAGCCAGTGAGCGGGAACCGGTCTGTATGTGGGATCCGAACCCACGGCGGGAGCCACGCCCGTACCGGACCGGGACCGGCAACGGGATCGCAACCCTCAGTGTCGCACCCGCACCTCGCTCAGCCAGTGAGCGGGAACCGGTCTGTATGTGGGATCCAAACCCTCGGCGGGAGCGCCGCCACGCTCCCAAGCGGCACACTGTAGCAGTGCGCCACCGGGCTGGCCCAGACAAGACAAACTTTTAAAGCTAGCAGAAATTGTCCTTTCTTGGTTTTCTAGGCCAAAGGGTTGCAACTCACTTCGTCTGACCCCACTGCAAAACACACTGTAATAAAAAGTTGTAAAACCTTTGTCATTTTCAATAAGCAGGAATTAAGGTCTAGAGGAGGTTATTAGTCTACAGAATGGCTGAAACTTTGTGGACATTCTGGCAAAAGACTGCGGTATTGAAGGCAACAGAACCTGGTAGCATCAGAACATCAGGAGAAAGTGAGGAGATACCGGGAGGAGGGAAAAAGGACACGTGGAATTTTCTCTGCTTCATATTTCCTCTGCCTGAAATGATCCTCACATTTTTTTCTTCATGGTAGATACTTACTCATTCTTCAAGGTCCAGTGTAAACACAACCTCTTTGGTGGAATTGTTTTGTACTGTATATTCCTCCTCGGCTTTTCTTCCCTCCTCTCTTTGCTCCCTTTCCCCAACCCAGAAGAGGTAATGCCTTCATCCTCTGGGCTGTGGGAGTCATGTGCACACATCACCTTCTGACGTGTGTCTCTCCCTGAATTAAAGGAACCCAGGCACCTGGTTTTTACTCCCCAGAGTTTGGCAGCCTTGGATGCAGAGACCGTTCCTTACTTCTCTTTGTATTCTCGGACATAATTGAGAACATAGGCAATGAAAGCAGGACAGAAAAACTGATGGATAAATGAACGAATGCACAAATGAACAGCATTTTGCTTTGGTCATCTGTGCACACACTGTTGTCTTCTAACTAAATAATTCTGCAGCAAATAATTCCTGCTGAATAATTCCTGGTAACTTTCCTCTTGCTCAATCAAGACCTTGGGGTCACTTTATCCCTCTCTTCTACTTCCATCTCCTCCTGTCATGCCCTAAATATTTCTCACTTCTTTCCCTTTCACCAGAGTTTTCTCTGCCAACTATTCATCCCTCCACTTAGTGTTCTACGTGGCAGCATGTTCGTACCTGTCCATAGCTCATTCCAATCCCTTCTACCACCACCATTCAAACAGCTGTTTCCTACCAATAGTAACATAGATGTGTTTACAGAGATAAGTTTAGAATGCACTTGCTAACTGTAAGAGGTACATGATATATGATGATAAGTTAAAACTATCTGAGATGTTAGGATGTTAATAAAATAAATTGGAAAGAGATGTGCATGCAGGGCCCTTATCGTTCGTGATAACATCGGAAGCTCAAAAGCAGACTCCCTTGTGTAACTGAGGGGAACGTTTTACAAGATTAAAACGTTTCAAGCACTGTCGGCTCTGACAATGGCATTAAACAATTTTCCACAAGGGGTGGAAATAAAACCAGATCTAATAACAAAGACACTCTTATGTGGCTGCACGATGAGAAGATGAAAGATGCAACTACTGCAGAAAGGATGGCCCTGATGTGCAGGGTCGCCAGGCGATTCACAAAATCCTGCACGGTGTAAGTCCCCGCCTGACACATTAATAAGACAAATAGCTCATCTTGACTGGTGTTAGCTTATTTTTCCCCTAGCTTTTCTATTTCTATTTCTTACTGAAAGCAAATAACCTATTATTATCAACTCCTGATAATATGTGTTGGTTTTAACCTCAGCTCCTCAAGGTGAGTCTGGGGAACTGGTGGATAAGACAACATTTTTTTCTTCACATTCTGTTGTGAAACATGTCTGTTATTTCTCTTATTTCCTGTGCCTTGGAGAGCTCAGGAGGGTGCTGAATTTCAGTAGAGATATAAATGTTCTTGCAAACTTGGCATTGATTAATCCTGATCTTTCCTGCAAGGGGAAAATGGAGATTGTTTTTGCAGTGCAGACTTCTCTAGAAGAGTTTGACTTCCAGCACCTCTGATGGGTAGCCTAACTGGGTTTCAAAAACTGTATGAAGCTCATATGGAAAGAATGAAAGAAGCACAGAGGCTTAAAGGCAGCCACCATTTACTTATTTATAACACACTTTACTTTAGAAGGATTTTAAGCCAATGCCAAGTCCTGCATCTACATCAATACTTTTGACATGTAAATGAAAACAATATAAATCACTAGTTCAATATTCTCACCAAATTTTTCCAACAATAAATTCAATGGTCTCATTCTTTTTTTTTCAAATTGAACAATCCAATTTAGTCTCTTCCTTTTTAATGTTGGTTAACCTTCCTTGCCAGAGTATCTGGTCTTTTTAATACCAATTTATATATTTTAAGAAATAGAGGACACCTAATAATCATCTGGAACCAAATACTAGGTTGGATAAAAACTCTGCTTTCAACACCTCTGATAATTATACCATTAGCTTCTCACAAGGAAACCCCCAAATGTCAAAGCATAGGAGAAGAAATGAGATCTTTCTTCAGCCCATCATCTCTAATAAACGGATCTTATGAAATGCACAGAGAAAACAATACAACATTGGAAAGTGAAAGCTTTGAGTAGTGTAGAGTAGATGACAAAAGAGTATCTTTTTTAATTTATTGAATTAACCAAATTTAGTACAGTATTGATAGCCTTCTACTGAGAAATGATTACATAGCAAACAATTTTTTTCTAAAGTATTATTCTAAAAGGCATAAGTATGGAAAGCCTGAGTGTGAATACGCATTCTCTCCATAATACTTGGAAAGAATACCAAAATTTGAGTTTTATTCTTCTTTAGGTTGCTCTATTAACAGTATTCATCAAAAAGATTATTTCACTCAATGGAATTGGAACCATGATTTCATAAGGAAACATCTCATCTGATACATTATGTACGCAAACAGAAGAAAGAAAAATATTCTACTTCTCCCTCAGTAACAGGGCATCTCCACTTTACCCTTCCAGCTAAAGGGTACAGCTGGAGTCCCAAGGAAAATTTGCTGTTTCTGAATCTTTAATAGCAGTATTACCTGATTTTGAGCTACCTGGGGCTGGTGCCAGGAGTTCAGCTCCCACCTCTGGGGTTAATGATTTAGACCTGCTTTGTACAGGTTAATTTAATCAATCCCTTTCCCCTTCTTCCCAAAGACACCAGCCCACTGAAATTGGCTCACGGGGTTTTGGAGGTTGGGGAGAAGGGGCTCTGGATGAACAAAAATCATATAGAAAAGCCTAGGTTTTCCAAAACTTAAAGAATGGTTATTATTTTCAGTCTTATCAGAAGACACTTGAGTCCACCTTTGTTAACTTGTTTATAAAATTGGGTGAGAAATCAGAGAGGAGAACAGGAGGCTTGTATTTCAAATAGCTTCCAAATTGCTGAGCCGTAGAAGGTAAAAACACAATCCAAGCTAAAGGGTGAGAGCTGCCTCATAACACCCTCACCCCCAAATCAGGAGATGTGAATCCAGGAGCCATAGCCCCAAAGGCATTCTAGTGCTGCCGCTGTTGATAAATCCAGATGTCACACCAAGAAAGATTGCTTCCCAGACGGACAACACAGACTCGGTAGCACCTACTTGCAGAGGGTGGCAAAAGCTGGCACAAGGGCCAGGTGTTCACAGCCTATCTCCTCCTCCACAAACAATGCAGGATGTTTTATGCTAGCAGCAGAGTAATGACGCTAAGAGACTGAATGATTAAATGCCAGTCTGCCAGCCAGAGTACATTTGTTTTCTGCTTGAAAAAGCCACTTTCATTTTGTATGACAGCTTTCTTAACGGCAACATAGCTCAGAAAATGACAGAGAGTGAATGAGAATAAGTGATTGTAAACTGGGAAACGACTATTTGCTACTATTTGAACTACCATTAAACTGTTCATTCAATTTCTACTCGGAAGCCATCACTCAGCTGTGGAACCAGAACGTAGGCATTGTTTATTTGGTAGCATTACAATGCCATCTAATCTTAGAGAAAGTCTTCTAGACAGAAATCGGAATATCCAAAAATTGCCTTCACACTCAGTGGCAAAATGCTCATAAAATGCTTAAACATAGCTTCTTGCTTCTCTCGCTATTTTTTCTTATTATTACTGAGATGCTTGAATTCCATTCTCATTCTAATGTTATGTCCTCAGTAATGTGATTCTTCCCGTTAGCTGTGTATCCAGGCCAGGAATTGTGAACACTGAGCAAAGCTGGAGTTATGTAAGATATACACGGGCTAGGCCTGGCTTCCATTTGGTACCACTCATTTCCTTTGGGAATATGCCCTCCACAGTTTGCAGAGTCCCTAAGACAAGTTGCTCTGCATTGAAGAACAAGGAATTATAAAAATAATGAGGTCAGCTACTAGATTCTCTGCATTTTTTATCTTATTTAAACCTCTTAATAATTTAATGAGGTAGGTAGTCTGCCCTGTTATAGACATGGAAGTTAAGATTTATCTAGGTTAAGTAATTTAACAAAAAGTGAGAATTTGACCCCAAATCTGACTGACACTTAGCTCATCCTACCAAGATGCTTCTCTAAGGAAGCTGCTAGCGTTATTGCCTATTCCACCAAAGGGAAAGATATTTAAACACTCAAAAAGAGTCAATTAGTATTTATTTTGTATATAGGTATAAATTTAAAATAATGGAACGAATCATTGCAAATATTCTAGAGTTAGCATTCCATATGACATTTAATTTTTCACTTCTGAATACTGAAAGATTTTATTCTTAGTCTAATGATATTGATCATATTGAAAACTTCTTTTAGAACCTCTTTTAAGACTTCCTCTGGATCTGGAGTTTTTGTTTTTGTTTCTTTGCTTATTTGTTCACTTGTTTTTAATGTTAGTTATTTTTTCCCAGCTCTTTGTCCTCTAAAAGTGTTTGGTATTTGATATTTGATAACAGCCAAATTAATTTGGAGTCAAATTTAGTGTTAGTGAAGAAATCAAGTTATTTAGCATCATCCTATGTCTAAAAAGCATTGATCATACAGTTAATAGATGCAAGTTAGTATGCCTCATAAAACGAAATGTTTGAGTATTTATAAAACTGTCATAATGGTTTTCCAAGGGTGTCAATCAGAAGAAAAATAAACTTTCTGCATGCTATTTTGGATATACATATCAAGAGTTCTAAAATTTTCTCTATGTTTTAGCACAACGATTTTATTTCTAGAAACTTACACTAAAGAAATAACGATGTATGCTAAGATTTTTTTTCTCGAATACTCATCAATACATTATTTAAAAAGGTAAAATATAGGAATCAATATATCTAGCATGGGGAATTAGTCAATTCAATTATGATACAACTATATTATAGAATACTCTGCCTTCATTTAAAGCAGTATTATGTAATGTTTCTGTAAATACACAACATATTGACCAATTATTTAAAAAAATATATTACAGCATACTTCCATTTGTGTGATATCAGTATCACTTGTTATATATGCACACATATTATTCTTTATATATATGATAAGTATGTATACCAAAATGTAACAGTGATATATGTGTGTGTGTTTCCTCTCCAGATTTCCTACAGTTTGTATGTGTTAATTTTGTAATAAAAGTATTTAAAAACAGATTAAAAGGATTTGATTTAGTCTATAGTCATACTTTATACATTACAGTAGGTTAATCACTTGGTTTAAATACTAGAAATTCAACATAGCTCCTTTCAAAAATACATTCTTCATAGTCTGGGAGAAAATATTTACAAAAGACATATCTGATTACAGACTATTGTCCAAAGTATACAAAGAACTCATAAAACTCAACAATAAGAAAATGAAATAAAGCAATTAAAAAATGGTGAAAAGATCTGAAAAGACCTCACCAAAGAAGATGTACAGATAGCAAATAAGCATATGGAAAGATGTTCAACAACTTCATATATCTTTAGGGAACTGCAAATTAAAACAATAAGATACTACTACACACCTACTAAAATGGCCAAAATCCAAAACACTGACAGCACCAAATGCTGGTAAAGATACAGAGCAACAGAAACTCTTATTCATTGCTCGTGGCAATGCAAAATGATATAGCATTTGCAAAACAGTTTGAAAGCATTTGGAAGACAGCTTGTCAGTTTCTTACAAAACTAACCATTGTCTTACTATACAATCCAGCAACCCTGCTCCTAAATCTTAATTTACCCAAAACGAATTCAAAACTTCTGTCCACACAAAAACCTGCACATGGATGTTTATGGCAGCTTTATTCATAATAGCCAAAACTTAGAAGCAACCAAGATGTCCTTCAGTAGGTAAATGAATAAACAAATTGTGGTACATACAGACAATGGAATGAATATTATTCAGCACTGAAAAAAATGAGCTCCCACGCCATGAAAGGACTTAAAGGAAACTTAAATGTGTATTACTAAGGGAAAGAGGCTAATGTGAAAAGGCTAGATACTATGATCCCACCTGTGTAATATTCTGGAAAAATTCAAACTACAGAGACAGAAAAACGATCAGTGGTTAGAAGGGGTTGAGGAGGTTGGGGAGACGGGCGGGATAAACAGGCACAGCACAGAGGATTTTTAGGGCAGTGAAACCATTCTGTATGATGCTACAATGGTAGCTTACATGTCATTATATATTTATCAGAACCCATTGAGTGTACATTACCAATGGTGAGCCAAAATGTAAACTATAGAGTTTGTGTGATAATGATGTGTCAATGTAGGCTCATTAATTATAACGAAAGTACCACCGTGGTTCAGGATGTCCATAGTGGGGGCAGATAAGTGTGTGTGGGGACAGGAGGTATATGAAACTCTCTGTGCTTTTGCTTAATTTTACTGCAGAAGTTTAATCTCTCTAAAACATAAACTTTTTTTTGAATACCTTATACTGTTTATCTGCAGGAACTTACAATCACAAATGTAAAAAAAAAAAAAATTACTGCTGATACTCTGGAGAATTAGCTGAATGGATCTCTGAAAATCTCCAGATGGGCTTGGGGATCAATCTATATGAGTTTAAAGTAATGTTTGACAAACTTTTTCTATAAAGGGGCACACAGTGACTATTTCAGGTTTTGCATGTTATATGCTACTGTCTGTCACAAATTACTCAACTTTACAGTGTGAAAGCAGCCATAGACAATACGTAAACAAATGGGTATGGCTGTGTTTCCACAAAACTTTATTTTTCAAAATAGGTAGTTTGCTAACCCCTGATTTAAAGCAAGGAATGGGGTACAGTATGGAAAACATGAGGTAAGTGTAGACATAGGTTTTTCAAGGAGAGAGAAGAGCTCTGCCTGCCATGAGATTGATGGGGAGCTGGAAGAAAAGACAAGAAAAAAGTTCTTTCTGGCATTAAAATAGAATAACATTTCTCCAGCGTTCATAAGATCTCAAAAAAGTTTTGTTAGATTGTAGGAAATTGCAACGAATTATTAGTTCTCTCTGAAAATATTAATAGAAGTACTATTTGTTTTCCAGGAACTAGATAATCCCTCAAAGAAAAAAAAAAAAAGAAAAGAAAAGATTGGGAAGCAGTAAAAGATAGGCATTCTTAGGGTCTTCTCAAAAGGCAACTTAAAATGAGAATCAAAAAGAAAATACCTACTGAATCACTTATTTCCCAGAATTCAGCAAACTCAAGTTCTTTCAGAGGAAGAAGGCTTATGAATAGAATCTGTCTTGAGAAATTACCTAAATCAAGGCATTTCCATTGACCAGGGAGTTTGAGGAGATGAGCCAGTCATACAGAAGTAAAGGAACATTCTTAAAATCAAAAGTAAGATGTATTATGTGGCAGAATTATATATGTTTCACTATTATTGGATTGAAGTTGACCTAATGGTACCTTTCCAGTTTGCATTTCCCAACTCCTTACAATTATTTTAAGATGATCTGATAGAAAATCGTTTTTAGAGTGCCGTTACATTAGATGAGACATTAATTGTCTTGTTAAACCTCAGAAATGTGCAACTAAATAATTTTTGGAAGAATGCAATGCGCATAAGCACGTTAACCTTTGACTGCATTCCTTCAGAAGTAGACATTAAGAAGAGCACTCTCAGCTATATGTTTATGAGGTGTTTTTTTTTTCAGGATTCTTACAAAGATAAACATTGTTTTGTCTGATGGCTTCCATATTAATAAGAATCGAAAGACAGCAGAACTCAACTCTTATAGGTGGGTGTGGTCATGTATCTCTGATCAAGGACATCTAAATGTCAGTGAATGCATGGGTTAGCTTTATTTTGTTTATGTCTTGGCATAGAGTTTTTTTTTTAATTTTACTTTATTTTGTCAATATACACTGTGGTTGATTATTGTGTCCCATTACTGAAACCTCCCTCCCTCATCACTCTACCCCCTCCCTCCCAACAATGTCCTTTCTGTTTGCTTGTCGTATCAACTTCAAGGAATTGTAATTGTTGTGTCTTCTTCCTTCACCCCCAGTTTATTTGTGTATTTATCTATTTAGTTTTAGCTTCCACAAATAAGTGAGAACATGTGATAATTCTCTTTCTGTGCCTGACTCGTTTCACTTAATATAATTCTCTCTAGGTCCATCCATGTTGTTGCAAATGGCAGTATTTCATTCTTTTTTTTAGAGCAGAGTAGTATTCCATTGTGTAGATACACCACATTCTCCGTATCCTTTCATCTGAGGATGGACATTTGGGCTGGTTCCAACTCTTAGCTATTGTAAAGAGTGATGCATTGAACATTAGAGAACAGGTATACCATCAAATTTATGATTTCCATTCCTCTGGGTGTATTCCCAGCAGTAAGATAGCTGGATCATATGGTAGATCTATCTGCAATTGTTTGAGGAACCTCCATACCATTTTCCATAGAGGCTGCACCATTGTGCAGTCTCACCAACAATGTATGAGAGTTCCTTTTTCTCCACATTCTCACTAGCATTTATCATTCACGGTCTTTTGGATATTAGCCATCCTAACTGAGGTGAGATGGTATCTCAGTGTAGTTCTGATTTACATTTCCAGAATTCTGAGTGATGCTGAGCATTTTTTCATGTGTCTGTTGGCCATTCGTATACCTTCCTTTCAGAAAAGACTATATAGCTCTATTGCCCATTTTTTAATTGGATTACTTGGTTTTTTCTTGTAAAGTTATTTCAGTTCCTTGTATATTCTGGATATTAATCCTTTCTCAGATGTATATTTTACAAATATTTTCTCCCAGTCTGTTGGTTGTCTTCTAACTCTGTTAATTGTTTCTTTTGCTGTGCAGAAACTTTTTCATTTGATATAATCCCATTTGTTTATTTTTCCTTTGGTTGCCCATGCTTTTGGGGTCATAGTCATGAGGTCTCTGCCCTGTCCTACTTCCTAAAGTGTTTCTCCTATGTTTTCTTTAAGAAGTTTTATTGTTTCAGGGTGTATATTTAATTCTTTAATCCATTTTGAGTTGATTTTAGTATATGTTGAGAGATATGGTTCTAGTTTAATTCTCCTGCATATTGATATCCAGTTATCCCAGCACCATTTGCTGAAGAGGCAGTCTCTTCCCCAGTGTATAGGCTTGGTGCCTTTGTCAAAGATCAGATGGCTGTAGGTGTGTGGGTTGATTTCTGGATTCTCTATTCTATACCATTGATCAGTGTGTCTGTTTTTATGCCAGTACCATGCTGTTTTGGTTATTATAGCTTTGTAGTATAGTTTAAAGTCAGGTAGTATTTTGCCTCCAGCTTTTCTTTTTTGCTCAGAATTGCATTGGCTATGTGTGGTCTTTTGTTATTCTATATAAATGTCTGGTTAGGTTTTTCCATTTCTGAGAAAAATGTCATTGGAATTTTGATGGGGCTTGCATTGAATTTGTATATCTCTTTGGGTAGTATGGACATTTTGACAATGTTGATTCTTCCAATCCAAGAGCATGGGATATCTTTCCATCTTCTTGTGTCCTCTTTAATTTCTCTCAGCAGTGGTTTGTAGTTCTCATTATAGAGATTTTTTTACATCCTTGGTTAACTCTATTCCTAAGTATTTTATTTTTTTGGTGACTATTGTAAATGGACAAGCTTTCTTAATTTCTCTTTCTGCATGCTCACTATTGGAGTGTAGAAATGCCACTAATTTTTGTGTGTTGATATTGTATAATACAACTTTGCTGAAATCATTTATCAGCTCCAAGAGTTTTTTTGTAGAGGTTTTAGGCTGTTTGATATATAGGTTCATGTCATCTTTGACTTCATCTTTTTGAATCTGGATGCCCTTTATTTCCTTCTCTTCTCTGATTCCCTTGTGCTTGATTTTATTGATATGGTGTATCATATTAATTGATTTGCATATGTTGAACCAACTTTGCATCCCTGGGATGAATCCCACTTGATCATAGTGTATAATTTTGCATATGTGTTGCTCTATTCTGTTAGCTAGTATTTTATTGAGGATTTTTGCATCTATATTCATCAAGGATATTGGCCTATAGTTTTCTTTGTTAGTTGTATCTTTATCTGGTTTTGATATAAGGGTGATAAGGGTGATGTTTGCTTTATAGAATGAATTTGGGAGAATGGCCTCTCTTTCAATCTCTTGGAATAGTTTGTAGAGAATTGGTGTCAGTTCCTCTTTGAATTTTTGGTAGAATTCTGCTGTGAATCCATCTGGTCCTGGGCTTTTCTTTGTTGGGAGCCTTCTGATAACAGCTTCAATCTC
>NW_007728232.1:307341-309246 GCF_000696425.1 Galeopterus variegatus
ACAGCTTCAATCTCCTTTATTGTTATTGGTCTGTTCAGGTTTTCTATCTGTTCTTGGTTTAGTTTTGGAAGCTTGTGTGAGTCCAGAAATTTATCCATTTCCTCCAGATTTTCGAACTTGTTGGCGTATAGCTGTTTATAGTAGTCTCGGATGATTCCTAGTATTTCAGTTAGGTCAGTTGTAATATCACCTTTTTCATTTCTAATTTTTGTTATTTGGGTTATTTGGGTCTTCTCTCTTCGTTTTTTAGTTAGCCATGTTAATGGTTTATCAATTTTATTTATCTTTTCATAAAAACAACTTTTTGATTCATTGATCTTTTGTATCATTTTTGGGGGTTTCCATTTCATTATGTTCTGCTCTGATCTTAATGATTTCTTTCTGTCTGCTAACATTGGGTTTGGATTGTTCTTGTTTTTCTAGTTCCTTAAGGTGAAGTATTTGGTTGTTCACTTGCCATTTTTCCATTCTTCTGAAGTAGCATTTAATGTGATAAATTTCCCCCTTAGTACTGTTTTTGTAGTGTCCCACAGGTTTTCATATGATTTATCATTGTTTTCACTACTTTCAATAAATTTTTTTGATTTCTTGTTTGATTTCTCCTTGGACCCATATTTCATTAAGTATAATGCTGTTTAATTTCCATTTGTTTCTATAGCTCACAAAATACCTTTGTTATTGATTTATTATTTTAATCCATTTTGGCCAAAAAAATGGGATAATTCCAATTTTTTTGAATTTTTTGAGACTTGATTTGTGACCTAACATGTGATCTATCCTGAAGAATGATCCATGTGCTGATGAGAAGAATCAGGAATACTCTGAAGTTGTTAAATAGAATGTTCTGTAGATATCTGCCAAGTCCAATTGTTCTATAGTGTTGTTTAGATCTTGCATTTCTCTGCTGATTCTTTGCCTAGATGATAGTGGGGTGTTCAGATCCCCTGCTATTATGGAATTAGTGTCTATTTCCTTCTCTAGGTCTGAGTTTGCTATATAAATCTAGCTGCTCCAGCATTGGATGTGTATGTATTTATGATTGCTATGTCTTCTTGATGGATGAATCCTTTTATCATTATGTAGTGGCCCTCATTATCTCATTTTATGGTTTTTAGTTTAAAGTCTATTTTAGCAGATATGAGAATAGCCACTCCATCTCATTTTTCACTTCCGTTTGCATGGTAAATCTTTTTCCATCCTCTTATTCTTAGTCTCTGTGAGTCTTTATAGGTAAGGTGGGTCTCTTGAAGGCAGCATGTAGTTGGGTCCTCCTTTTTAATCCAGTCAGCCAGTCTGTGTTTTTTGATTGGGGAATTTAATCCTTTTACAGTAAGAGTTGTTATGGAAAAGTGTTGATTTACTCCTAACATTTTATTGATTTTTGTTTGGATGTCTTAAGTGTCTTTTGTTCACTTATTTCTGATTTACTGTTTGTCTTCTGTATTTGTTGGTTTCTAGGGTTGTAGACAAACTTTTTTTTTTTTCTTTTCATTGTTGATATTTTCATTTTACTAGTGGGTTTTGATTTTACTTGAGTTTTTATGGCAGTGGTAGTTATTTTTCAGGTACCAAATCCAGTACTCCCTTGAGAATTTCTTGTAAGGGTGGTCATGTGGTAGGGAACTCCTGCAGTTTTTGTTTGTCTGAGAAATATATTATTTGCCCTTCATTTCAGATGGATAGCATGCGGGGTAGAGTACTCTTGGCTGGAAATCTCTGTATTTTAGTGTTTTGAATATATCATCCCATTCATTTCTGGCTTTTAGTGTTTGTGATGAAAAGTCTGATGTTAGTCTGATTGGGGCTCCCTTATAGGTGATTTGACGCTTCTCTCATGCAGCTTTTAAGATTCTCTCTTTGTCTTTGAGTTTTGCCAATTTGACTATAACATGTCTTGGAGAAGAC
>NW_007728232.1:310246-317162 GCF_000696425.1 Galeopterus variegatus
CCAGTACCATGCTGTTTTGGTTATTATAGCTTTGTAGTATAGTTTAAAGTCAGGTAGTATTTTGCCTCCAGCTTTTCTTTTTTGCTCAGAATTGCATTGGCTATGTGTGGTCTTTTGTTATTCTATATAAATGTCTGGTTAGGTTTTTCCATTTCTGAGAAAAATGTCATTGGAATTTTGATGGGGCTTGCATTGAATTTGTATATCACTTTGGGTAGTATGGACATTTTGACAATGTTGATTCTTCCAATCCAAGAGCATGGGATATCTTTCCATCTTCTTGTGTCCTCTTTAATTTCTCTCAGCAGTGGTTTGTAGTTCTCATTATAGAGATTTTTTAAATCCTTGGTTAACTCTATTCCTAAGTATTTTATTTTTTTGGTGACTATTGTAAATGGACAAGCTTTCTTAATTTCTCTTTCTGCATGCTCACTATTGGAGTGTAGAAATGCCACTAATTTTTGTGTGTTGATATTGTATAATACAACTTTGCTGAAGTCATTTATCAGCTCCAAGAGTTTTTTTGTAGAGGTTTTAGGCTGTTTGATATATAGGTTCATGTCATCTTTGACTTCATCTTTTTGAATCTGGATGCCCTTTATTTCCTTCTCTTCTCTGATTGCTATGGGTAGTACTTCCAACACTACGTTGAATAGGAGTGCTGAGAGTGGGCATCCTTGTCTAGTTCCTGTTCTTAAAGGAAAAGCTTTCAGCTTTTCCCCGTTCAAGATGATATTGGCAGTGGGTTTATCATATATGGCTTTAATTATGTTGAGATACTTTCCATCTATACCTAACTTATAGAGGGTCTTTGTCATGAATGATTGTTGAATTTTATCAAATGCTTTTTCAGCATCAATGGAGATGATCATATGGTCCTTGTGTTTGATTTTATTAATATGGTGTATCACATTTATTGATTTGCGTATGTTGAACCAACCTTGCATCCCTGGGATGAATCCCACTTGATCGTGGTGAATAATTTTACATATGTGTTGTTGTATTCTGTTTGCTAGTATTTTATTGAAGATTTTTGCATCTATATTCATCAAGGATATCGGCCTGTAGTTTTCTTTCTTGGTTATATCTTTACCTGGTTTTGGTATCAGGATGATGTTTGCTTCATAGAATGAGTTTGGGAGTTTTGCGTCTGTTTCAATCTTTTGGAATAGTTTGTAAAGAATTAGTGTCAATTCCTCTTTGAATGTTTGGTAAAATTCTGCTGTGAATCCATCTGGTCCTGGGCTTTTCTTTGTTGGGAGCTTTTTGATAACATCTTCAATCTCCTTTATTGTTATTGGCCTATTCAGGTTTTCTATATCTTCTTGGTTTAATTTTGGAAGCTTGTGTGAGTCCAGAAATTTATCCATTTCCTCCAGGTTTTCGAACTTGTTGGCATATAGCTGTTTATAGTAGTCTCGGATGATTCCTTGTATTTCATTTGGGTCAGTTGTAATATCACCTTTTTCATTTCTAATTTTTGTTATTTGGGTTATTTGGGTCTTCTCTCTTCGTTTTTTAGTTAGCCATGTTAATGGTTTATCAATTTTATTTATCTTTTCATAAAAACAACTTTTTGATTCATTGATCTTTTGTATCATTTTTGGGGGTTTCCATTTCATTATGTTCTGCTCTGATCTTAATGATTTCTTTCTGTCTGCTAACATTGGGTTTGGATTGTTCTTGTTTTTCTAGTTCCTTAAGGTGAAGTATTTGGTTGTTCACTTGCCATTTTTCCATTCTTCTGAAGTAGCATTTAATGTGATAAATTTCCCCCTTAGTACTGTTTTTGTAGTGTCCCACAGGTTTTCATATGATTTATCATTGTTTTCACTACTTTCAATAAATTTTTTTGATTTCTTGTTTGATTTCTCCTTGGACCCATATTTCATTAAGTATAATGCTGTTTAATTTCCATTTGTTTCTATAGCTCACAAAATACCTTTGTTATTGATTTATTATTTTAATCCATTTTGGCCAAAAAAATGGGATAATTCCAATTTTTTTGAATTTTTTGAGACTTGATTTGTGACCTAACATGTGATCTATCCTGAAGAATGATCCATGTGCTGATGAGAAGAATCAGGAATACTCTGAAGTTGTTAAATAGAATGTTCTGTAGATATCTGCCAAGTCCAATTGTTCTATAGTGTTGTTTAGATCTTGCATTTCTCTGCTGATTCTTTGCCTAGATGATAGTGGGGTGTTCAGATCCCCTGCTATTATGGAATTAGTGTCTATTTCCTTCTCTAGGTCTGAGTTTGCTATATAAATCTAGCTGCTCCAGCATTGGATGTGTATGTATTTATGATTGCTATGTCTTCTTGATGGATGAATCCTTTTATCATTATGTAGTGGCCCTCATTATCTCATTTTATGGTTTTTAGTTTAAAGTCTATTTTAGCAGATATGAGAATAGCCACTCCATCTCATTTTTCACTTCCGTTTGCATGGTAAATCTTTTTCCATCCTCTTATTCTTAGTCTCTGTGAGTCTTTATAGGTAAGGTGGGTCTCTTGAAGGCAGCATGTAGTTGGGTCCTCCTTTTTAATCCAGTCAGCCAGTCTGTGTTTTTTGATTGGGGAATTTAATCCTTTTACAGTAAGAGTTGTTATGGAAAAGTGTTGATTTACTCCTAACATTTTATTGATTTTTGTTTGGATGTCTTAAGTGTCTTTTGTTCACTTATTTCTGATTTACTGTTTGTCTTCTGTATTTGTTGGTTTCTAGGGTTGTAGACAAACTTTTTTTTTTTTCTTTTCATTGTTGATATTTTCATTTTACTAGTGGGTTTTGATTTTACTTGAGTTTTTATGGCAGTGGTAGTTATTTTTCAGGTACCAAATCCAGTACTCCCTTGAGAATTTCTTGTAAGGGTGGTCATGTGGTAGGGAACTCCTGCAGTTTTTGTTTGTCTGAGAAATATATTATTTGCCCTTCATTTCAGATGGATAGCATGCGGGGTAGAGTACTCTTGGCTGGAAATCTCTGTATTTTAGTGTTTTGAATATATCATCCCATTCCTTTCTGGCTTTTAGGGTTTGTGATGAAAAGTCTGATGTTAGTCTGATTGGGGCTCCCTTATAGGTGATTTGACGCTTCTCTCATGCAGCTTTTAAGATTCTCTCTTTGTCTTTGAGTTTTGCCAATTTGACTATAACATGTCTTGGAGAAGACCTTTTTGGGTTGAATACACTTGGGGATCTTTGAGCTTCCTGAATCTGAAGATCTGTGTCTTTCCCTATACCTGGGAAGTTTTCTGCCACTATTTGGTTGAATATATTTTCAATGCAATCTCCTTTTTCCTCCCCTTCTGGAATACCCATGACTTGGGTATTTGAGTGCTTAAGGTTGTCTAATATGTCTCATATTTTCTTCAATGTTTTAAATTCTTTTTTTTTTTTTTTTGTCTGCCTGTGTTATTTCAAATAGCCTGTCTTCAGGGTCAGAAGTTCTCTCTTCTGCTTCTGCAAGCCTGCTGGTTATCTCTCTGTTGTGTTTTTTATATTGTTGAATGAATTCTTCAGCTCAGCAAGCTCTGCTACATTCTTTTTCAGGGCATTGATTTCCTTGTACATTTCTTCTTTCAGGTCCTGTATACTGTTACTCATTTCATCATGTTGTCTAGCTGAGTTTTCTTTTATCTCATTTAGTTCCCTCAGAATTATCACTCAAAAATCCTTGTCAGACATTTCAAGGGATTCTTGTTCTATAGGATCTAGAGCTTGGGAGTTATTACCCTTTGGTGGTGTACTTTCTTTATTTTTCATATTTTTGGTATCTTTCCTATGATGTTTAGTCATTGTGGCGAGGGATTTCACAGTGCACTGGTTCAACACTATTGTCTGGCTAGGATCCTGCCGGTGCTGCCAATTTGGCATGACTGCCTCAGTGTCAGCTCTGTTGCCCTTGGTGCCTCAGGTATGTGGTTGCCTCATATCTTGGGCCTCTTCGGGAGCTGCCTCTCTGTTTGGTGCTCAATCGGCCAGGCTGGGGGTGGAGTCCGGTGGTGGCAAGGCCTTCCAGCTAGGTTGTGTCCTAGTGCCACAGGGTGCATGGTCTCCACAGGATTTAGGCCTCTCCAGGTGTGCGCTTCTCTGGTTGGCACGCACTTGGCTGGGCTGTGGATGGGATCCGGCGGCAGCGAGGCCTACCTGCTTTGTCACGTGCTAGTGCCACGGGGCATGTGTTCTCCACAGATCTTGGCATAGAGTTTTCAATGAGCTTATTTTTCTTTGGGATCAGTGGGCTATAGTCATGTAATTCTATTCTCAGTGTGCTGCCTGCCTAGCTAGCTAACTCTCATTTGCAGAATCAAGAGAGAAAAATCTCTATGTATGGGAATAAACTTGCCTTTCTAAATTTTAAGAGTCTGACAAATAAAGGTGATTTTGTTAGTATTTGGAAAAGGTTGTCAACATTGTACCTCATAATTGATGTAGACCTATCATTGGGCTTTATACAACTTCTCAGGCCTCAACATTTACTGAGCACCTACTATGTGTCAGGCATTATAGTAGATATATTGTGATAAATAAGACATGGTTTTCACTTTAAGTGTACCCTTAGAGCTCCCTATGAAAGCTGTAGTTCTGCTCATTTGGTATACAGTGTCACTCTGCACAGCAAGAAGCACAGGAGAAAACAATTCCTTGCTATAACCATTTAATGCTGAGAATCTGAGCTGTGGCATGAGATGGCTCCACCATGGAATACAACTGGTCAAAGAAGAATTTTAACTTCAGGAAAATATTTCAGTCCTACTATCTGCCTAATAATTACAATAAAAAGAAGAATAGGGTGAAACCAAAATGGAGCCCATGATTTAAAAGTAAAATGAAGGATATAATTCCATTAATGTGTGTGTTTATGTTTGTGTGTGTGTATATATATATACACACACACACACACAAGCACATATACACATATACAAATATATGGAGATATGTTAATGCTTCATATAATAGAAGAGATTAAGATATGTGTGTGTATAAATAAAATGTATATGTAAACAGATTAATGATAGATTGGTTAGCAAAATATTAATGATTATCTCAAAATTGTGGGAGTTCAGGTGACTTTCTTTCATGTAGTTTTTCTGTGTTGTTAGAATATTTTCCTATATGCATGTGTCATTTATATAATCTAATAAAAGTAAAGCTGCTTTTATTGTGATAAAAAAGACCTATGCATAAAAACTAAAATCTGCATTCCAGTCTCTCACCAAAAAGTATAAATTTAAATTGGCTGCCACTAGATTTTTTCAAGTGCTCAGTGAAGAGAAACAACATTTAGGAATAATTATTTGAAAAACATGCAATTCATTCACTTTTGAGGTCTTCTTTTTAACCCTGGATTCAGCCATACCATCACAGAGCTATGTACTTGGATTATCTTGCCTGGGTTTTAATCTTCACCAGCCTCCCACCACTGGCATTTTGACATCTTATTCAATAAAACAAACAAAGAACATCTACTGAAAAACTAGCTCACCAAAGGCGCATAAAGGAATCTACACAAAATTCAACAAAAAGCTTTCCTTTTCTTAGAATTTTCTATGCTTCATGAACTATGTAAATTTCAACATTTGTAATATTTCCTATTTTCCTTTCGATGACAGGAATCTTTTAGCACAGATTTTGTAACCCAATTTAATTACTATTTATCAGTAATTTTCATCCTTTACTTTTTTCCCATTATTACCTCCCAGAGAGTATTTTAAAGCATGAAAACTTAGAACCACAGATATACTGTATATCTGCACTTCATACATAAAAAAGAGTAAGTTTTTTTAACCCCCAACAATTAATTAATGCCCCATTGAGAATGTATGCTATGCAGTAACAAATGTGTTACATATTCTTATTTTAATATTCCTCTGTCTTAATTTTCATTATATTTAATTTTTCCTGGTTATCTATATGTATATCCATGTACAGAGGACACTGGCAGCTTTTGCCATTGAGAAAACAAAGAGCCATCACCATTGTGGTCCCCGGGAAATGAAGATGTTGCTGAACACCACAGAAGCAACTGCTGTTATATCATCCTAGGACCAAATCCACTCCTCCCCAGCAACTCCACATACGTTTTGAACCCTAGATCCACAGCTGCTCCACAAATAACTGCACATCAAACCCCAGCTCTACAGGTACTCTATGTGCACACCTGTGCTCCAGACACAGCCTCTGAGGAATTCTGTACATGCCTGCATCTCAGACATTAGGGCCAACACCACTATGGGCTAGCCAGTGCCCCAGACACCAGAGGCACTGACACTCCACAAACACAAGTGCTTCAGACTCCAGCTCCATGGCTAGTCCATGGGTACATGCACATCAAACACCATGAGTCATGGGTTTGTTTGTTTTTTTTTTGTCCTTTTTGAGACTGGCCGCACCGCGCTCAGCCAGTGAGTGCTGTGAGCACACCGGTCATCCCTATATAGGATCCAAACCCGTGGCGGGAGCACTGCTGCGCTCCCAGCACCGCACCCTCCTGAGTGCGCCACAGGGTCAGCCGGAGTCATGTTTTTGATATGACTGCTGCAAGGCTGCCCACAAGTTTGACCAAGCACCAAGAGGGTTTCTCCTGGGCCACAATGTACCCATTGGGAAAAAAAGATTAGGATGTCCCCAGAACCCCTTATTATTGATGACCTCAACACCTCTTATGGCTGCTGTGGTAACTTGCAGCCTTGGCCATGGAGGACCCTTGCAATCTTCACCAACATTGACCTCAGCTGATAGAGCTGTATGAAGACTATGCCATTGGGTATTCCCAGAAGCTTAAACCACCACACTCCACTTATCCAATGTTCTCCCACCAACCTCAGGTGTCCCCACCAAAACCAATCTGCAAAGTCTGGAAGAGGTGACTTTTTTATCAAATGTGAAGACATTAATGCAAGCCTACA
>NW_007728232.1:317921-323378 GCF_000696425.1 Galeopterus variegatus
TCTCCCACCCACCTCAGGTGTCCCCACCAAAACCAATCTGCAAAGTCTGGAAGAGGTGACTCCTTTATCAAGTATGAAGACATTAATGCAAGCCTACAAAAAAATGCATGGCCACAACAAAAGAACAAAATAACTGTCCAGTAGCCCACCCCCAGCAAAGGAGATCCACAAATTTCCAGAGAAAAAACTCAAAAATTTGTTTTACGGAAGCTCAGTGAGTGACAAAATAACACATAAAGTATCTCAATGAAATTAGAAAACAAATATAATTTAAAATAACGGGAATTCAACAGAGAGATGGAAATTATAAAGAGAACCAAACAGAAAGTCTGGAGATGAAGAACACAATGAATAGAATAAAAGATGCATCAGAACATATGAAAAGCAGACTTGATCAAAGAGAAGAAAGAATTGTGAACTTGAAGACAGATCATTTGAAATTACCCAGCTGGAGGATAAAAAGAAAAGAGAATGAGCAAAGTGAAGAAAGTCTTAGTGAATTATGGGACACCATAAAGCAAAAACAGTATCACACAAGGCAAGTTTTAGAAGGAGAAGACAAAAAAGAGATGGGGGGAGCTTATTTAAAGAAATAATGGCTGAAAATTTCCCAAATCTGGAGAAAGATATAGACATCCAGGTAAATGGAGCATAAATTCACATACAAAGATTCTGTCCACATACATATTCAACCTAAAGAGGAAGTGACCAGGGCACATTATAAAAAAACTGTCAAAAATCAAAAAAAAAGAGAAAGTTTTGAAGCTACTGGAGAAAGGAAACTCATCTCATGGAAGAGAACACTCATAAGGCTACTAGCAGATTTCTTAGCAGAAACCATGCAGGCTAGGAAAGAGTGAGATGATATATTCAAAGTGTTGGGGAGGGGGATAGCAGCGTGGAGAACAACTGCCAACCAAGAATACTTTATCTGGCAAAGCTATTCTTCAGAAATGAAGAAGAGATAAAGACATTCCCAGACAAACAAAAGCTGAGGAACTTCACTACCATTAGAACTGCCTGGAAGAAATGCCAAAGGTAGTTTTTCAAGCTGAAACAAAGAAACCTTAATTAGTAACCTGAAAACATATGAAAGTACAAAACTCATTGGTAAAGAAAGTATATAGTCAAATTCAATAATCTAATACTGTAACAGTGGTGTGTAAATCACTTAACTCTAAGATAAAGGTTAAAAGACAAAAGTATCAAAAATAACTCTAGCTATAATAGTTTATGAATGGATATATAATATAAAAATATAAATTACAACATCAAAANAAAAAAGAAAAAAAAAAAACTATAAGATGTTTTATGTAAGCCTCAGGACAACCAAAAAGAAAATTCCTATAACTGGTACACACACAAAAAAGATAAAGTAGTCAGTGCTTACTGATACAGATATATCTTCAAATTACAATGGAATATGGCAAAAAAGGGGGAAAAAAAAGACAAGGGAACTACAAAGCAGTCAGAAAATAATGAATAAGATGTTAATAGCAAGTCTTTCCTATCATCAATTACTTTAAAGGTAAATGAATTAAATCTTTAATCAAAAACATAGTGTGGTTAAATAAAGAAAAGAACAAGATCCAGCTATATGCTGCCTAGAAGAGATTCACTTCAGCTTTAAGGACACACACAGGCTGATAGTGGAAAGACTGGAACATATTTTTTTATTTTTATTTTTTGCAAAAAAGAAACCAAAAGAGAACAGGGGTAGCTATACTTATATCAGACAAAATAGACTCTAAATCAGAAACCATCACAAGAAATGACAAAGGTTATTATATAATGTTAAAGGATCAATTCATCAAGATCATATAAAGCAATTGCAAATACATATGCACCCAACATTGGAGCAACTAAATATATCAAGCAAACATTAACAGATCTGAATGTATAAATAGACAACAAAACAATAACAGTAGGAGACTTAAATACCTCACTTTCAAAAATGGATAGATCATCCAGACAGAAAATTAGACCAAACTGTCTTCAGACCAAATAGACCTAAAAACATATGCACAAAACATTCCATCCTGCAGCATCAGAATATGTATCCTTCTAATGTGCATACAGAGTATTCTCCAGATTGATCATATGTTAGGTCACAAAACAAGTCTTAATAAATTTAAGAAGAATGAAATCATATCAAATATCTTTTTCAACCACAATGGTATGAAATTAGAAAGCAATAACAGGAGGAAAGCTGGAAAATTTACAAGTACGAGAAAATTAAACATCATAGTCATGAAAAATTAGTGGGTCAAAAAAAAATCAAAAGAGAAATAAAAAATATTTGAGACACATGAAAAAGGAAACACAACATACTAAAATCTTTGGGATGCAGAAAAAGCAGTACAAAGAGGGAAGTTTATAGCAATAAATGCCTCCAATAAGAAAAAGGAAAGAACTTAAATTAACCACCTAACTTTACACTTCAAGGAACTAGAAAAAGAACAAATGAAGCTTAAAGCTAGCAGAATAAAAGAAATGACAAAGATCAGAGCAGCAGTAAATTGAGACAAAAAAATGGAAAAATCAATAAAACAAAGGCCTGTTTTTTTGAAAAGACGAAAAAAACTAACATACCTTTAGCTAAAAAATGAGAGGAGACTCAAATAAATAAAATCAGAAAGGAAAGACGTAACAATGTGATACTGCAGAAATACAAAGGATCATAAGAAAATACTATTTACAATTATACACCAACAAATTGGATAACCTAGAATTAATGGATAAGTTACTAGAAACATGTAAACTACCAAAATGGAATAATGAGTAAATAGAAAATATAAATATACCTATAAATAGTAAGGACATTAAATTAATAATAAAATATCTTCCAACAGAGAAAATTCCAGGACCAGATAGCTTCATGGGTGATTTCTACCAAACATGTGAAGAAAAATTAATGCAATTTTTTTTCAAACTTTTCCAAAAATTGAAGAGGAGAGAACACTTCCAAATTACTTTCAAGTGCAGTATTACCCTGATACCAAAGCTGAACAGGACATTACTAGAAAATAAAATGGCAGTGTAATATTTCTAACGCATAGATGCAAAATCTTCAACAAAACAGGAGCAAAAAAAATTCAATAGCACACCCATGATCAAGTGGGATTTATCCCAGCAAAGCAAGGATGGTTCAACACACTCAAATCAATAAATGTAATATATCACATTAACAGAATGAAGGATAAAAACCATATAATTATCTCAACAGATGCATAAAGAGCAATTGACAAAATTCCATATCCTTACATAATAAAACTCTCAAGAAATAAGGTACAAGCAGAATGTATGTCAACATAATAAAGACCATGCATAACAAGCCCATAGCTACAGCTAACATAGTATTCAGCAGTGAAAAGCTGTTCTAAGATAAGCAACAAGATAAGGATGCCCACTTTGGCACTTCTATTAAACGTATTACTGGAAGTACTGGCCAGAGCAACTAGGAAAAAAAAAAAAAAAAGAAAGATAAGGTTATAAAAGGCATCCAAATCCATAAGGAGGAAGTAAAATTGATCGTCCCTATATGCAATTACATTATTTCAACACACAAGGATCAGTTACATTTCTATACATTAACAATGAACTATCTGGAAGAGAAATTAAGAAAGCAATTTCATTTATAATTGCATCAAAAATAATAAAATACTTAGGAAAACAATTAACCATGGAGGTGAAAGAACAGTACAGTGAAAGGTAAAGAGATTGATGAAAGAAATTGAAGAAGACATAAATGAATGCAAATGTATACTGTTTCCTTGGATTGGAAGAATTAATATTGTCAAAATCTTTATACTACCCAAAGCTGTCTACAGATTCAATGCAATCCCTATGAAAATTCTGATGGCATTTTTCACAGAAATAGAAAAAACAATCCCAAGTTTGTATGGATCCCCAAAGACCCCAAATATCCAAAGAAACTTGAAAAGAAGAATAAAACTGTAAGCATCAAACTTCTTAATTTCCAACTATATAACAAGGCTATAATAATTAAAACAGGATGTACTGGCTTAAAAATAGATATTGGGCCAATGAAACAGAATATAAAGGCACATTGTACTTTAGTTAATGAAGGTCCTGAAATTTTAAATGCTGGGATCCCCACTTATTCTTACTTGCTTATGGGAATCTAATTCCACATCTCAGGGATAAATTATTTTATAAAATCACACATATACAATCTCTGAAATAAAACGACAAATATATAGTCAATTAATCTTTGATAAGGGTGCTGAGATCACACAATAGGGAAAGAGCAGTTTCTTCAAAAAATGGTGTTTGAAAAACTGTGCATTCACATGCAAATAAAATGAAATTGGGCCCCTTTCTTATGAAAATATACTGGAAATGAATTACGGACCTAAATGCAAGACCTGATACTGTAAAATTCCTAGAAAAAAAAAAAAAACATAGGGAAAAGTTCCTGACATTGATCTTGACAATGATTTTTTTGGATATGAAATCAAAAGCACAAGCATCAAAGGCAAAAATAAACAAGTGAGACTATATCAAATTAAAAATCTTATTCCCAGCAAAGGAAATAGTTAACAAAATAAAAATGCAACCTGTGGAAGAGGAAAAAATACTTGCAAATCATATATCTAATAAGGGGTTAACATGTAAGATATACAAGGAACTCATACAACTCTATGGCAATAAAATAAAATAATCCAATGAAAAATTAATCACAGGACCTGAACAGACATTTTTCTGAAGAAGATATACAAATGAACAACAGATATATGAAAAGGTACTCAACATTACTAATAATAAGAGAAATACACACCCAAATCACTGTGAATATTCATGAGATACAAAGCTAATTGTCACCTCTCGTGCCCATGATGTGACGGCCAGATTCATAATGGCAGGATATCCATTACCAGAAATTACTTTTGTACTCCGTGTCTCCCACCCAATTATCCCCAACCTGCCTCCCCCTTCCCCTTCCCCTTCCCCCTTCCACTTTGTAGCCCTAGGAATGTTCTCTCCCTCTGTTGGATCACAGCACTGCTGTGGTCTTTCTTTCCTTCCTTCTTTCTCTCTTAGCTCCCACATATGAGAGAGCACATGCACTATTTACCCTTCTGTGCTTTGCTTAGGTCACTCAACATAAGTTTCTCCAGGCTCATCCAAGTTGTTGCAAAGGGGAGTATTTCACTCTTTTTTATGGCAGAGTAGTATTCCATGGTGTATATATACCACAGTTTCCTTATCCTATTATCCATCGATAGACTTTTAGGTTGGTTCCATATCTTGTATCTCATGAGCATTCATAATAAAAAATAAATACAAATAAAAGATTATAGATAAAAATAAATAAATAAAATAGTGAACCTCATAGAAGTGGAAAGTAGAATGGTGGTTTCCAGGGATTGAGAGACAGGGAAATAGGAAGTTTTTACTCAATGGATATAGAGTTGCAGCCATGCAAGATGAAAG
>NW_007728233.1:0-545 GCF_000696425.1 Galeopterus variegatus
AACCCGGGGCCTTGGTGTTATCAGCACCGCACTCTCCCGAGTGAGCCATGGGCTGGCCCCTTTTGCTTAGTTTTTGGATGTGTAGATATATGTGGCAGTGAAAAGGAAGATTTCTGCCATTTTGCTTGTTCGAGATGAACAACTGAGTACTTCTCTCTTGGCACAGCAGTTCCATGTGGAAGAACTGCACCCATTCCTCAGCCTGGGGTATAACTATCAATTAACTACCCAGGGAGCTTGCTCTCTGATAACTCCTATTTAAATCAATTAGACTACAAAAATCTGGAAGGAGAGAGCACAACACCTAGGAAGACTGCAATAGGTAGAATGGATGCTTTTATACAAAGCCTGGGGTAAATTATAAGGAAAGCTTAAAGTCCACACAAAAATATTTTATACATATATCTGGAGTGAGAAGAACATGGAAGAAATAGGCTGATTTCCCCAGGGAGAAGAGTGAACTTCAAAGAGAAAAAAATAAAGCAAAATAGTTAAAGATTATTTGCTACCTAAGATAAATGATTGCTTCTCCTTTTACAAAGCCA
>NW_007728233.1:646-10940 GCF_000696425.1 Galeopterus variegatus
CTTGCTCTCTGATAACTCCTATTTAAATCAATTAGACTACAAAAATCTGGAAGGAGAGAGCACAACACCTAGGAAGACTGCAATAGGTAGAATGGATGCTTTTATACAAAGCCTGGGGTAAATTATAAGGAAAGCTTAAAGTCCACACAAAAATATTTTATACATATATCTGGAGTGAGAAGAACATGGAAGAAATAGGCTGATTTCCCCAGGGAGAAGAGTGAACTTCAAAGAGAAAAAAATAAAGCAAAATAGTTAAAGATTATTTGCTACCTAAGATAAATGATTGCTTCTCCTTTTACAAAGCCAAGATTTCAAACCCAGACAGATTACAGTCCAGGGTATCATATGACTCAGGGTTTGAAATAATTTCCAGATGGTTTCTCAAAGCCAAATTTGGTTATCAGTAAAAGAGCCAGAAGGGAAGACTCTAGAAATTATAGAACATAAGAAGTCTCTTCCCCCACCCCCTGGAAAAATATTCTGGGCTGATTCTAGAAAATTATCTGCAAGAGGTGGCTTGTGCACATTTAAAAATTTTTAAGTGCCTTGATCACAAGTATGCAAAGCGATTTTCCAAAGAATGTATGAACAAATTGCTTTCATTTAGTCCTTTGAGGGGGTTCCTGGATTGGCAGATCAGAGAAATACTGTAGATTTTGGAAAAATATTTGGTAAAGTCTCTCGTGATAAATTATGAAATGTGGGCTGGAAAATAGTAAGAGATGTATTCACAACAAGTCTTATCACCACTCCCAAAAGTTGTAAAAACATAAAACTAGAGATTTCTGTGTTGCAGGTGAGAGTCTGTACGTCTAGGTGTTGAGAGGACAGTTCTTAGGTTCTGTCCTTGGTCCCATTCACTTCCCCAAGTTTTGTTAATGGCTTGGATAAAGACAGGGAATGTAGGCCTATTAACTCTGCAGATGGCACACAGCTGGGAGGAGTCATTCATGTGACAGACAGCAGAACTGAAACTTAGAATGTTCTCAACAAGGTGTGCCCAGGCCACAAAGATGTAATGTAGTCAGGATGATAATAAACCACTGCCGTTTTGTGATTTTTAAAAAGTTGGTTGTACAAATTCCTAACAGAAGATACTTCATTTTTGTGGTAGTTTATATAAAAGATACTTGATGAATTTAATTGACCTCCAGCTAAACATGGGCTAATAGTCTCAAGTTGCTGCTAAGTAAGCAAATACAAACTCAGCATGCATTTAATGGTAGCATTTAGGTTTGGCTGTTTGAAACTGGCTTCCAGGAAACATTAGAAATCAAGAGGGTTTAGTAAGTGTTCCATGAAATAAGAGGGGTTAGATTCTGTGGTCAGATGTACGTGGGAAGTTCTGTACCACGCAAAATTTCAATGTTGGCTCCTCAGTGCCTACTGTCTGCTAAGGTGCCTGGTGAATAGAGAAAAGAGTCTATGGAGAAAAAGTAGCCCACCTTTATTTGTCCACAGAACTCTTCCTCTGTGGAACATCTCCCTTCGAATATAGCTTGGAAAATGCTGACTGAAAATCTTGGATGTGATAGGCCTGCTGTACTCTGTTTAACCAAATCACATTTGAAGGATTGTGTTCAGTCTTAGTACAGAATTTTGGAGAGGTACCAGCAAAGTATGGGGTCCAGAAAGGGGTGATGAGGGTTCCAAAACCGTATCATTTGAGCAATAATTGGGAAGCATTTAGATGTGTAGAAGAAAGGGGAGAAGTCAAAGAGGAGACAAATCCAAGGCTGGCCTGTGGCTCACTTGGGAGAGTGCGGTGCTGATAGCACCAAGGCCACGGGTTCGGATCCCTATATAGGAATGGACAGTTTGCTCACTTGGGAGAGCGTGGTGCTGACAACACCAAGTCAAGGGTTAGGATCCCCTTACTGGTCATCTTTAAAAAAAAAAAAGAGGAGACAAATCCCATATTGTGCTTTTTCTGGAGGCAGAACTAGGACCAGTGAGTGAATGTTATAGGAGGTTCCTCCGGACTTACAAGAAGTTTCTCCTGACTGGAGCTCTCCATCCCTGTGGAAGAGCGAGCAACCATAACCGACAGACCATTGTCAAGAAACCTGAGGAAAGAATCACCCACTTTGGGTGGGAGCTTGTGAACGTTGACCTCTCAGATCCCTTTCAGAGTTGCGTCTGGAACTGATCCTGTCTGTCCTAGGTATGCAGGATGTGTTCCTCTGGCCCACTGTGTAAGCCCAGCTGAGCTATGACTGGGCGTCCTCTGCAGGGCTTTGCTGTGCTCCATGGGTGCAGAAAGCAAGCCCTCTCTCTCCATGGCACTCTCTCTCTCTTTCCACCCACATGCACGGTGGTCATTAGAACCTAAGGTGGGCTCAGCAGCACTGCCTCCTCCTGTTCAGAAGACGTCCATGCCATCCTGGGCCACCCTTACGCTGACATTTTCTGTTCTTTTATAGGTCTGGGGCACACCGAGCCCCTCTTCAGCCTTGATGCCTGCTAGGGGATCCCAGCTCTGAGGGACACATCTTCTCAGGTGTGTGGGCAGATGTGAGCCACTGGCTGAGAGCTTTGCTCTGCAGCCAGGCCATCTGTGTTTGAATCCCAACCCCAGCCCACACTCGTGTGACCTTGGACAAGCCATTGAGCCTTGCTGTGCCCCCAGGTGCTCATTAGAGGCATGGAGAGGCTGTTGAAACCTACTCTGTAGGACAGATGTGGGAAGGCAAATGGTGACACAGGTAAAGTGCTGAGGACAGACTGTCATCTAACAGGTGATCAGTATTAGCTGTCAGTAGCAGTGGTCTTCTTCCCTGAGAGTGAGGACAAGGCAGCACGGGGTGGTGGTTAGTAAGAGTTTCCCAGGTTTACAAGAGGCCTCTGCAAGAACCTTACGGCCCTAAGTTTTTTACTTTGTGACAGGGGCAGCGGCTGCTCCCATGTGCAGATCAGGAAACCAGAGCTCAGGGAAGTTAGAGGACATGCCGTGAACTCAGCTTTCCTCATTCACAGCCCTGTGATTCTTCTAACCAGTCCTCTGCCTTTCTAAGGGGACGATGTAATCAAGCATGATTATCCACATTGCAGAGAGGCAGAGGGAATCGATAGTCTGAGGGGGCTGCAAATACAAAAAGCAGACTTTGCAGGAACACAGAGACCGTGTAGGATGGTGGGTAGGTGTGCAGGCACTGGAGCAGATCCCAGCCTTGTCACCTGCTGTATTAACTTGCACAAGATCGTAACCTGTCGGAGTGCTCATTTCATCGTCTAGAACATGGGGACTGAATGCCTCCCTCGGCTACCAGGCATAAATGAAGGAACCCAGGGAAAGCGTGTAACTCAGTGCTACCCGCAGTGAGGGCTCAGGCAGAGATGGTGTGTGCTGGTGCTTTGACCCTCTCTCTCTGGTGCTGGGGGTATTTGAACGTGGTCTACAAAGCCAACCATTAAGCTTTTAAATTTTCAAAAAATGATGAAATAGAAGAGGCATCCTTAGCCACCCTGCGCCTGACTCCTTCCGTAATTTGGTTTTAATAATAGTGAAAAAAGGCTACTGTTTTTTATTTAAATCACACCAACGTGGCCATGTCAAAATATCTTGCTTCACTAAATGGTAGCTATTGTCATCCCCATTGTCACCTCCACCCTCATCACTTCTCCAGGGCTGCTGTGTTCTGGCTCCTTCTGACCTTTCCTAGCAAGGTTGAGGGAGCCCTGGGCTGGACTGGCCAGTGAGGGGAGGTCAGCTAGGGGTATCAGGCATTGAGTGGGGCCGTCTGTAAGTCGCACACTGCTATGTGGAGGGCCAATCGCTGCCTCCGGGGCCGTGGATGGAACTTTCCCCTGGCAGCTTTCCCCTTAACCTGTTGTCATCAGCTTAATGCATCAGGTGCCCTGAGCATCCAGGAGTTCGGGGACTTGTGGAAGCAGCTGATGCTCTATCAGGTAAGAACAAGTCTTAACGACACCCTCTTTGGAGGATGGCACTGAAATGGCAATTCTGCAAAGCCATACGAGCTACTTCTCTCCCCGCAGCCTTTATACCCTCCACTCACCACGTCTCTACTCTCCTGTCAGTGAGCCTTCCCTCCTTCTGCCTCCCCTGTGCTCACAGAGCCTGTTGCAATAGTCTCCTGAATTTCTAAAACACACATCAGATCACGTTGCTTCCTTATGCAAAGCTTCTCTAGACTCTTTCAGAGAAAAGCCCAAACTCCTTAGCACGCTCGGCATTTAACGTCCTTCATGAATTGCCTTCTTCTGCTCTTCCAATCTCTACTCACAACTCTTGCACTTGTTTCTTGAGTCACAAAGTTGGAACCACTTCAACGTGTGGATAATGTGCTTGCATGAGTGTACTACCTACACTCGCACTGTCCATACCACAGGAGAAAATGACCTCTCCCTTTCTCAGAAGCCTAGTTGCATAAGAAATGGGAGGTGGTAGGATCCCAGCATGGACCCTCTGCTGTCTTCATATGCTGGTGGTGGGCCCTGCTAGGCATCCTAACAGTCCCTCTCCAGCATTGACATTGGGGCACACAGGGGCTCCAAGATGGTGCTTGGAAATGCCTGGCTTCTGTAGCTTCTTGTTTTGATTCTTACTTCGCAGGAGGTTTTCCACAGGCAAGACAGTAACCAGTCAGGATACTTGAACTGGGTGCAGCTATGGGCTACCATGAGAGAGGCAGATAGGCACAGGATGAGCAGGTGCTGCTGGGCACGCGGGGGTGCGACTCAGCTGCGGGGAGTAGGGGGATGTGCGACGTTCCAAAGTGACCTTAATACGCAGTATTATTCCCCAAGATATGGATCTGCAAACTGTAACATTTATTGTTAGTATTATCATTATGATCATAGCTAACATTTATTGAGGGTTGGCACATCCAGGCTCCCATTTATCTTCAACATCACCCTGTTATAATCCCCACTTTACAGAGGAGGAAATTGAAGCTCGGGGAAGTTAAGTAACTTGCCTGGGGTTTAAATACAGGACTACCAGGCTCCAAAGCAGATGCTCTTGACCACTAAGCAGGCTCCCTCCTGCCTTTGAGACCAGTAACCCACTTGATAAAAAGACCCTCATGCTGGTAGCCTAAGGGGGCAGGGTAGGGAATGGAGATAAAACAAAATCAATTAAATAATTAAACAACTCAAAATGAACCCCATGAAAATCATCCCCATGCTATGAGGATTCAGGTCCCTGATGTGCAGGGACAATTGAAGGGACCTGGGTGGGAGGGGGGCTGGGTGCAAAACCCCAGCACCCACAGTGGGAGCCTGTGTTCAATGCAGGACTTGTACTCAGTGGCGATGTCTGCTGGCTGATGCCCATCAGCTGCGGTGGTCCCTGCCTCCAGATGGACTTTGTCAGCTTCGTCCTCTCGCTGCCGCATGCGGAGAACACTAGTGGGGAGGAGAGAGGGCCAGGACTTTCTCTGTGTGCCCCATGACTGCCCACTTGTTCCTGGTTCAAACACGAGGGAGGACAGTGCCAGTTCAGAAACAGTAGGCTGGAGGGTCAGGGGTGTCTGGGTAAGGCTGGCCAGGTGCCCGGGAAACCTGGCTGCATCTCCCCAAACTAATTCATGCCCGGCCTTGCTCCAGAGGCAAAGGTTTGCAGTAGCTCACTTATTATAAGTAGGGCCACATGTCACTTCACATAGGCCAAAATTGGGTTCCCGCATGTTTCAGCATGAATGTGGTACAGGTGAGGGGACGTATGGGAAGAACTCGTTCATCATGTTTCCAACACCCACACAAGAGTTAGCTGTGCTCCTTTCTGCTGCATTTTATAGATGTCTTCCGAAACTTAACCCAGGATGGCAAAGGGATATACCTCTGGAAACCAGGGGTAAGAACTCCCCCAAGGAGTCAGCTCCCATCATGTTAGGTAGAGGTGGCCATTGCAGGCCCAGGCTCTTGTGAAAGAAGGCTCTGGGTCCTTCACTCTGTGAGTTTGAGATTTAGCACTGCATGCATGGCACTCATCCACTCATTCATAGTATTTACTATGAGCACCCGCTTGTGGCAGGCATTTGTGAAGGGACGGGAGACTGACTTTTTGTATCCAATAACTATGATCACAATAATGCCATGTGGCAAAGCCACAAAACTTCGGCAGTGGACAACAAGCATTTATTTGGCTCCTGAGTTCTACGTCTGGGAGTCGGTGGATTTTGGCTGGCTTGCTCATGAGTCTGTGGGTGGCTGGGGGCGTTGCTGGGCTACCTGCATTGAGGAAACTCTGACCAGGCTTGCCCTTCTCAGGACAGTGGCAGAGGCCCAAGAAAGCAGGATTAAACACTCAAGGCCTCTGAGACCAATGCTGTGATCTGGCACACCATACCTTGCAGCTCATTCTCTTATCCAGAGCAAGCCACATGGCTATGCCCATTTCCAACAGATGGGGAATGAGCCTCCTCCTCTTTCATGACCTTTGGCAGGCATGGCAGGGCATGAACACAGAGAAGGGTGAAGACCAGGGTCCAGACCTGGGCTCTAGCACAGACAGTAATAGGAGAGCTTGTCTACACAGGGTATTCCTCCTTTCTGGAGCAGGTGTCATCAATGTCGAAACCTCAAAGACAGGAAGGAGCCATCCAGGCACTGTGGTGAGTAGGACAGGCCCAGGCAAGATGGAACAGCATGTACAGTCCTGGCTAGAGTATAGAGAACGAGGGAAACTGGCTCAAGGTGAGTCTCAAGAGATCAGGTTCAGATCAGGCAGGATGTGCCAACCAGAAATAAACCTCACTGAAGGGCTGGTGTAGCCTTCCCCACATGGTCAGGGACTATATCCAATCTTGTCTCTGTGGCCTCTTCCCAAATCTTATACAGTGCTTTGCTCATAGCAGGTGTTTGACAAATGTTTGTTGAATGAATGAGGTGATGTGCCTAACAGAAGACAAATCCATGTATGACATTGATTGTCTTCCCTGATCATTCAAACTGCACTGATTTATTGAGCACATTGTATATGGCAGGTGTGGTGCTAGGTTGTGTTCACTGCAAGGACGTTGGAAACTGGAATTGAATCATCTGCTCTTTTTTTCCTACAACACTTCCTCTGTTTGGGCTGCTTAGAAAGGATTCAGTGAAGACTGGGGTTTCTTCCTTGATCTCAAATGTCCATTTTAAAGAATAGCTTTCCAAGATATAGGGACCCTCAGCATGTGTTCTCAATCACTCCGGTATTCAGGTGTGAAGGTGAGATTCAGCTGGAGGGACAATGGCTAAAGTCTTCTGAGCCCGTCCCTGAACCATTTAGCCCCACACCCGACTGCTCAGGCATCACCTCCTGATCCCAGGCCTACCTCCTTCCATAGGAGAAGGAGCTCAGAGCTGGGAGGGCAGGGCCACGTGAATGTGTCACTTGAAACAGGACAGCCCACAGCCCAAGCAGGCTCCAGAAAAGCAACACGTTATCATGGAAAGAGAACTGGACTTGGCTTGGAGACCTGGCTTGAAGCCACAGCACTTTTCGTAACTAGCTGCGGGACCTTAGGCAAATCATGTTAAATCTGTGGGCCTCAGCTGTCCCACATGTGTAATGAGTGGCCGGGTCCAGAGGCCCTAAGATCACCTCCAGCTGGGACACTCTGCGGCTCCGTGAGAAGACCATGAGTGTGTGGCTCAGTGAGAAGACCATGAGTGCCACCCAAGGTCTGCAGGGAATGGCAGCCACCTGTTGGCTTTCTGTGACACCATTTGTAGTGGATTGAATTATGTCCCCCCAAAACTCATTGAAACTTGAATTATGTCTCCCCAGAGAGTTTTACGTATTAAAAACTTAGCCCCCGATGTGACTGTTAAGAGGGTGGGAAATCCTATTATGGTAATTCAAAGGTGGAGCCTTGAAGAGGAGATTGGATTGTAAGAACATGCCTTATGAATGGATTAAAAATGGTGGTCAGGGGCATGGTTCTGAGGGCTTTAAAAGAAGAGCAGAGTGTGTCTTTCTCTCTCTGTTCTCTCTGCTTCCACCATCTTGCAATGTGAAACCCCTAGGTCACTATTGCCACCACCAGATGGACTTTGGACTTCCCAGCCTCAGAAATTGTAAGCAGGTGGCTCAGTGAGACCATGAGTGCCACCCAAGGTCTGCAGGGAATGGCAGCCACCTGTTGGCTTTCTGTGACACCATTTGTAGTGGATTGAATTATGTCCCTCCAAAACTCATTGAAACTTGAATTATGTCTCCCAAGAGAGTTTTATGTATTAAAAACTTAGCCCCTGCTGTGACTGTTAAGAGGGTGGGAGATCTTATTATGGTAATTGAAAGGTGGAGCCTTGAAGAGGTGATTGGATTGTAAGAACATGCCTTATGAATGGATTAAAAATGGTGGTCAGGGGCGTGGTTCTGAGGGCTTTAAAAGAAGAGCAGAGTGTGTCTTTCTCTCTCTGTTCTCTCTGCTTCCACCATCTTGCAATGTGAAACCTCTAGGTCACTATTGCCACCACCAGATGGACTTTGGACTTCCCAGCCTCAGAAATTGTAAGCAATAAATTTCATTTTTCTTTGTAATTACCCAGTTCCATGTATTTTGTTATAAGCAACAAAATGGACTAATACACCATTGGTGACTTCATCATTATCCTCTGCATCATCAGCATCATCACTTTGTTGTATTGTCTTGGGGAATGGTTTCCCCAGAGGTCCCCTCCATATGAGTTAGAGGGACTGTTCCTCACACTCAGTAAAGCTGTCAGCCCAATGGGCCTGTAAACATGAACATGTAGAATACTCTCTAATGGAGGTCTGCTGCCCAGTCAGTTTGCACACCTGCACAGAACTGGCATGAGTGTGCAAACTTAAATTCATGGGGGAAAAAATCATTGAGAATTGAATACAGAATCATCCTGTATCTTGGCTGTCATCATTCATAAACACTGTAAGAAGTCAAGGTTGATCGTATTTCAGGTTGATTTATATTTACTAATGGGCGGTGTGGTCCCTGTGGCTAAACCATCCATTAATCTCCTGTCTCCATGGCTCCCCAGGAGTGAGGGGGAGGAAGGCCCAAGTCAGAGGCAGGACTGAACTGATCATCATATGCTTTCCCAGTGTCTGATGATGACACTGTACTCCTGAGAAGGCTGGAGCCTCATCTGCCCTTGCTGAGGACTCTGCATATGGCCCAAGGGTAGCCTTGGGCTGAGACCAAGCCATGCCCACCTTGCTTACTGTTCTTCGGGACCACGTCCATAGCCCTCACCTTCTCAGCTGGAAAGATTCTCTTCTGCAGCTCTCCCCTCTGGGTGGCCAGTGTGCAAAAAGAGAATGGGAGTAGTAAATATTGCCTTGGATTTGTAAAGGCCAGCTGCCCTTCCCTGTGGCCACACCCTGTCACAAGTGGAGATGTCACCCAACGTGGCCTAAGCAATCTGACTCCAGGGATGGTGAGCTTAGCTTCTATATGGCACTGCTTCCTTGGCTGTCCAACTTAAGTGACCTTAGACATGCCAAGGGTCATCACATTTGGGATAAAAGTCTAGGTGTCAGGGTCTGAAGAAGGAATGATAAATCCTTAGGCACCTGTATATACATCTGTAAATTGGTAGAGACATAGACTAAGTTTCAGATGTTTGGGGATGGAATTAGGGATGCGATGGACTTCCAAGAACATGGAAAATAAGAGAATTGGCAGAGTCCAGGTGGGGTTGGCTGGCTCTGGCATCTGAGGTCACTGGGTAGCCTTCTGCTGACAATATCACCAGATGATTGGATTTGGGGGGAACCAGTGGATTTAAAACACCTGAGTTCTCAAAGGGCTTCCTGCTTGTGACAGATGTCAGTCTGTTCACTTGACCTACGGATTATCAGATCCACTTCAAATCAGTCCAGAAATTCTCTGTGTACTTACCTCAGAGAACAACAAATACATGCTAAACTGTAGAGTCGATCTGTGGATGGTCAGTATATACTGAACTACTGTGATACGTCATTTTTGCGGTATCCCTACCAACCCGGAACCCAGGGACAAAACCAGAACAAAGTCCATGCATTTTACTCACGAGTTAGCACCTCAGCCATTCATTCCTGTTCTATTTACTCTGAATTCCAAACTTTTCTAATGAACACAGCTATCTAGTTTCCAAGTCCACAGCAGACTAAAGGAGGAAGCTGAAGGAGGGGATAGAAGAGTGTTGTCCACTTCCAGCGAACTAAAGGAGATCTGGTGGCCCGATAGGTGGGCACCAGACCGGAAGTGGGGAGGCTTTCAGAGCATGGCTTAAGGGGGTAGAAAAGTATTTTATATAGGAAAAAAACCTTCATTTATTCCAAATGATAAAATGTAAAATGATTTGCCATAAAGTGCCAGAT
>NW_007728233.1:10950-23112 GCF_000696425.1 Galeopterus variegatus
AGGATGGAAGGACGCTTATCCCTCCATCTGCTGGGTTTTGGAGCAAAACCCAACAGGAATGACAGTGAGGAGAGGCTGGGAAGGAGCATGCTAGCTGTGTTGCCAGAACTCAGTTGATTCATTTGTAAAATGGAGCCCAAAACACCTACCTCACTGGGTCATTATTAAGATTAAATAATGCCAGCATGCTGTAGGCACCCAATAATTGAAGATCCCATTTTTTTCTCTTAGGTAGTGCAAGTAATTTTTATGACTATTATTATTTCTTTTCCTTTTTCTTTTTAGGGCACATGGTCACTCATAGTGACCACTGTTCTGAAACACTCAAGGATTCCTACTCTGTTCCTAGTTTCCTCTTCTTCCTCCACACACCTTCTCTGAACATATCAGACTACTTCCTTGAAGTGTGGCCTTAGGAGGGCTGCCCCAGTCTCCAATGCAGGGACTCAGCTGCAGGGACCCCTGCGGAAGAGACCATCTAGTTCTTGAGGCTCCTCTGGAGTCAAACAGATGAGGACCCTGCCCTCTGCTAACGTCTCACCTCTAACCTCAGAATGCAGATTTACTCTCAGAGTCCCAGGTTGTCAACCAGGAGTTTTCTGGATCACAGACCAAGTAACTTTAGGAGTCTGAGGACTGACCAGCAGTTGTTCCAGAAACTCTGCTGGACAATTTGGTTGTGACCTAGAACTGACCTGCCACTAGTAGTGAGGAGGCAGGGTGGACATGTGGTCCAGAATGTAACCACTCCTTGTTAGACTGTGCTGTCGCTCTGGTGCTCCATGCTGCCCAGCTTTGCAGATGAGTCCCTGGAATTGGGAGGCCCATAGGGTAGTGAGTGAGCTTTCATCTCATGCAACTGTCCATCCATCCAGCTGCAGAAACATCCATCCATCCATCCACCAATCCATCAGAAGACATTTATCAAGCTCCTACAATGGGTCAGGCTCTGTGCTGGGCACTGGGGACACAGAGCTCACAGTCTCCTGGAGGTGACAGATGACTGACAGGTGGTCTGAGGTGCACTGTGACCCAGGGTTGCACAGCACTGTGGAGAAACAGAGGAGAGGCATCTAGTCCAACCTGAGGTCAGGGGAGACCTCCTGAAAGATGACGCTTAGCCATCTCAAAGGGAAACAGGCACTAGATGAGAAAGTAAAGGGAAAACGAGGTTCCAGACAGAGGGTACTGCATGTGGGGAAAAAAAACACTAGCATGAGGAATGCAGTGGTGTGCTTGGAACAAGCTGTGGTTCAGAAGAGCTGGAACCTGGCTCTGTTGTAAGGGAGCAGCCCCAGCTGAGGTCACACAGGCAGCCAGGGGCTGATCCCTGCAGGCTCTGTATGGCGTCTGCACCCCATTCTGAGGGGCTGAAACATCGCCCAAGAACTGTAAGCCTGGCCATGAGATGCCTAAGACTTTCCTTTCTACCAGCAAAGCTAGGAAGTCAGCAGAGGACAGGGTGAGCTGGATTCAAATCCCTGTCTTGGCCCTTAGTTCAGGGGACTGGGGTCAAATGACTTAACCTTTCTGAATCTCCACAGCATCATCGATGGGATGGTGAAGTCTGGGTGAGATAACATACATGAGCATTTCTGGCATTTGGCAGTGCCCTTGTAACTGTGAGCTCCATCAATTTCTCCGGGAGTGCACCTTCCTTCCCATATCTGTGGCATTTGCCAAGGCAGACACCACCACTAGGTGGCACACTATCCTCACACAAGGGCTCGGGCAGGGACGTGGGACAGCAGATGACAGCGTCAGCTGGAGCCAGTCTGGGAAACCCTGCCAGCCTGACTCAGCCCAAAAGGCCGACTTCAGCCTCACATGGACTCACTTTTCTTGCCCCGCGTCTCTTTTCTGGTTGGTTTTTAATCAATGTGCTGTACTTTATCTTACACGAGTACATTGCATTTGTGCTGAAAAAAGCAAACCATTTATTTAAATACTCATTTTAAATGCATCTCCTTGAGGGATTCGAGAGCATCTGGTCCACTCACCCTTTTATCCCAGTGCCTGATTAATGCTTGGCTCACATTTAGTATTTATGAATTTAGTAAATGAAAAAATTTTAAAGTAATTCAGGTGAATTCTGTCATTAAAAAAGTCAGCCTCTTTGAGTTGCTAACTGAAAATATCAATATATAAGGTTTGCTTAGGGCTGGCCGGTTAGCCCAGTTGTTTAGAACATGGTGCCGACAACACCAAGGTCCAGGGTTCAATCCCTATACAAGCCAGCCACCAAAAAAAAAAAAAAAATAGAGACATACACCGTCTCTGTAAAAAGGCTCATCTGCTGTTGCATAAAGTCAGGTGTCACTCTGACGCCAAGCTCTGGGCTCTAACTGAGGGTCAGATCAAACCATCATAGACTCCATCAGAAGACATTCTTCATATCCTGCCATTCAAGATCATTTCCTCTTATGCATTTGGAATTCATCCTCCCAGCAGCATTAACTAGGTGGCTCAAGTTCCAGAGCCTTTAGCTTTCAGGTGGCAAATCATGGAGTGGGTGCTCTGTGAATAGCAGGAGGTGGGGGGTCCTGGGTCGGACGCACACTGAGGTGAGGCCTGGTTGTTCAGCCTCATGCTGGCTCCCTGTCTTCATCCCCATCCTAAGCCTTGGCTTGTAGAGCTTGTCCTGCTTGCAGGAGAAAATTATCCCAGAAGCCATACAGCCCAAGAAAGGCAGGGTGGGATAACGGGAAAAGCAGGCCTCACCTTGGCAATGGTGCTGCATATTTTTAGATATCTTGAAAACTGTCCATGGGGCTTTAGACGTGTTCCCTAACTTCTCAATTCATCTATTAAAAAAAAGTTTTATGTGTGCAGTTGGAAGAGGCTGGACTGCATAATTCTAAATCCGCATCTGGCTAGAGATTGCAAATTTGCCAGGAGTACAGGCTGGACTTTAAAAAGGTGCCCACTAGAGTCTAGCTGTGTAAGTGACCTTTGGCAAACTGCCAATGTTCATATCTATGGTCCGGAGGACACTGAAGATCACATGCTGTCACACACAAAAGCTGCTTAGCACAGTACTGGGCATCTGGTGTGGTTCACTGTTACCTTTTACAGCCATGCTAACCCCAGGGGACAGTCCCACCTCCATCTCTCAATGGCTCCAGAACTCCAACAGGGCAGAGGCCAGGAGTCTCTGGTGCCTGAAATCCAAGTTCAATTTTGCTTGGAAAATACCTTGCTGAAGGCTTTTGCACAAAGGACTCATTCCCAAGAAGGGATCATTTGGCCAAATGAAATGATCAAAGTGATTATTATCTTTGTTTTGACTTTCATTGGCCTCACAACAAGTCGCATCAAAGAGGGACCTTTTCCAAGGGAAGGGAGTTGGATGTCCCCTCAGCCAGCTATCGAGACCCACTTGTTCATGGCAGCAACAGCGAAAGGTAGTCCTCCTGGGGCCTGCAGCAGCAGCACACACTCAAGCAGAGCAGGGGACCAGGCTGCGGGACACCAGCCCCCTTCCTGGTTCACCCTTGGCATTGTACACACTCAGAGAAGGGCGCCCTGCCCAGGCCCCACAGCAGGGCTGGCTCGTGTGCTAGTGCTTCCTCCTGTTTCACATGGTCGGTGGGTTCCCTGCAGGCAGCTCAGTCAGTTGACTCAGGCAGAACATTCTTTCCTTGGCCTCTTTGAGAAGGGAGTTATCAAAGATTGTTACAGTGCACTTGACTGGGGATGTAATGCTGAGAGGGCCAAGTTGTTCTCAGGTGCAGTCGCTCTTTTGCTTAAACTACTGCTGCCTCTGCTTGTGTGGACGAGCTTCTGCAGGGATCTAACTGCAGTGAAGCCCATCGTGGACCCTGGCACTTTGTGGAATAATGACCATGTGGTGAGGTTTACAGGCATGGCCTAGAAACGGTCCTATGAGATTGCTGCTCAGGCCTGTTTGTTGCTGCAACTCCTTTCCCTGTGAAGCGTGTGTGTGTGTGTGTGTATGCCTGTGCACGTCAGGCTGATACTCAGGGTTCTAGCGGTGATGGTTTTCTCACATCAGACTGTACCAGGCTGTGAGGCTCAGGAGCTGGGACAAGAGGTCTGAATTCTGCATGTTCTGCTGGGAGAGTTGGGAGTCCTTAAGGGAGTGAAAATGACCCCGGGATGGGTGGGTGAAACAGGAAACACACTTGCCAGACGCTGGAGGACTCGTGCTTGCGCCCCTTCTGCCACCAACCGGGTGTGTGATTGTGTGGCCATAGGAAAGTCATTTAACATCTCTGAGTCTCAGTTTACTCATATCCTGAATAGGTATGGGAACTCCTGCCTCCCGGGATGGTGGCAAAGATGAAATAAGATTGCGAGCATGAAAGAACTTTGCAAACTGTAAAATGGGGTTCAGAGTTGGTGGTTACTGTTCTAATGGACAGACCTGGTGTGATGGGTGTTTCCTGGAATATTTGAAAATATTGGATTCTGCTCTAGAAAATGAGAGAAACAAAGAAGGAGGATAGATAAAACCAAGCATAGAAGCAAATGGCTTGTGAGAAATATTAGACGCAGATAAAGAAAGTGAAGCACAGCTGTTATGTGTAGATAGAGAAGGATGAAGGAGCTGAGCAGGCACTGAATATTCATGATCTGCACTAAATATACATGAGGCAGGAGGAGCACCAAATATTCAGGGTGCACCAACCACCCTCAGGACCCATGAGGCACTTGATATTCAATCAGCACTCATTGGCCATGCCATTATGGTCCCATTCGAGCCCCTAGAAATGCAGGTACACAGCCATGGCTTTCAGCAAATGTATTGATAAATGACAGCTCTGGCCAGCGGACTTGCCCCTTGTCTCCCTGAAGAAGCATATGTGTGACTGGGCCCCAGGCACCTTCTCTCTTTGGGGCCCCTTGCTCCAACCTCAGCTCTGGTGCTCATAACCACACTACCTGAGGGAAGGGCTGATGTGGCACAGGGACAGGAGCACAGCATAGCCCAGTATTCCACGTGTGATCCACTACCCTCTCGCACAATATCCCAAGTGTGCTCTCCTAGCCCCTCTCTCTCTCCTTGCTTCTCACTGTGTGTTTTAAATTCACTTAATCCATCTTGTCTGGGCCCCAGGCACCTTCTCTCTTTGGGGCCCCTTGCTCCAACCTCAGCTCTGGTGCTCATAACCACACTACCCGAGGGAAGGGCTGATGTGGCACAGGGACAGGAGCACAGCATTGCCCGGTATTCCACGTGTGATCCACCACCCTCTCGCATAATATCCCAAGTGTGCTCTACTAGCCCCTCTCTCTCTCCTTGCTTCTCACTGTGTGTTTTAAATTCACTTAATCCATCTTGTGATCTGAGCCTCTTTGGGCTGCAAGCCCTTCTGTTTGGTGAATGGAACAGCCCGCTGTTAGTGAACTTATGTACGGTACAGCAGTTATCCCAGAAGCCATATAGCGAGGCTACCACTGCAGCAAATAATTTTCCCCATGGCGTTTAGGGCCAGAACAGGGAGAGGAGAACTGTTTGCTTCAAACAGTCTTGTTTGGCTTCTGAGATGTGGGTGCTGCATCTACTCAAGGCCCCTGCTGGCTCTTCTGGTGAGGCCTCTCCGTGCCCCCTCCCCACCAACCTTCAGCAGAGTGGGCTGTGGGCAGTTCCCCAGCCAGCCTGCTGCTCCTCCCCTAGTCCTATAAGGGAGAATGGAGCGAGCTCAGCAGCACAGTCCCTCCTGGCTGCTGGTCTGGTTCCGGGAGCCATCACCTTCCCCCACCCCCCAAAGGTCATCCAGGAGAGGCCACGTGGCAGAGTCCAGCTATGTGGCTTAAGCAAGTCACCTATACTTTCTGTGCCTTGGTTTCCTTGTTAGCAGAAATGACATCTAACCAGGCTCTAGTAACAGCAGATGTTTATTGAGTAACCCAAAGCACAAATAAGACAGGCAGTCCTTTATTTTACTTTACTTTATTTATTATTTATGTATTTTTTGTCTTTTTAAAAAAATAGGCACACAGGCATTGGGCTAGATTCTACCAAACAAAGATAAAAATTCAGTTCCTATCCTTAAGGAGATAGCAGTCTGGTTGGGGAAAAAAATATGAGAAAATCAGCCCAGTGGAGGGTGTGAGGAATACACCTGGGTATTCAGATCATTCTGAGAAGTCTCAGAAGAGTTCCTGGAGGACACGGTGTTGATTTGAAAGCTTAAAGACATCTAGGGAAGAAATAGAAGAAATGGTATGGGAAAGGGACGGAGCATTAGAAAGCAGGACACCTCGGTAGGATGACATGTGGCTGTAACGAAATGTGGGGTGTTCTGGTAGCTTAGCAGAGGAAACGCTGGCAGAAGCAGAAATGGGAAGGAGTTCAGAGAATGTAAGTGACCCACCCCAGGTCCATAGGAAGTGACAAATCCTCATGACCTACTCGTTCTGCGTCCTCTCCTTGTGTTTCTTACAACCCCAGAAGGCCCTGACAGATGCTTTTCCAATCAAGTCTGCTGTCAGTCTTCGCCCTCATGGTTGCACCATCCCACTTCAGTCACCAAAGACCCAGACAAAGCCCAGGTTGAGAGTGTGACCAATAGTGGGCAGCTCAGGGTGTGGAGGCAGACGGGGGTGGGAGGCAGGCCTTCCTAAACCCTGCTGTCCTGTGCCAGCCATTCATCCCCAGGAGCGGCCTGAGGTAGGGAGGGGGAGAAAGGGGAAAGCAGCTCAGGGTGTGGAGGCAGACGGGGGTGGGAGGCAGGCCTTCCTAAGCCCTGCTGTCCTGGAGGCTACCACTGCAGCAAATAATTTTCCCCATGGCGTTTAGGGCCAGAACAGGAAGAGGAGAACTGTTTGCTTCAAACAGTCTTGTTTGGCTTCTGAGATGTGGGTGCTGCATCTACTCAAGGCCCCTGCTGGCTCTTCTGGTGAGGCCTCTCCGTGCCCCCTCCCCACCAGCCTTCAGCAGAGTGGGCTGTGGGCAGTTCCCCAGCCAGCCTGCTGCTCCTCCCCTAGTCCTATAAGGGAGAGTGGAGCGAGCTCAGCAGCACAGTCCCTCCTGGCTGCTGGTCTGGGTTCCGGGAGCCATCACCTTCCCCCACCCCCCAAAGGTCATCCAGGAGAGGCCACGTGGCAGAGTCCAGCTATGTGGCTTAAGCAAGTCACCTATACTTTCTGTGCCTTGGTTTCCTTGTTAGCAGAAATGACATCTAACCAGGCTCTAGTAACAGCAGATGTTTATTGAGTAACCCAAAGCACAAATAAGACAGGCAGTCCTTTATTTTACTTTACTTTATTTATTATTTATGTATTTTTTGTCTTTTTAAAAAAATAGGCACACAGGCATTGGGCTAGATTCTACCAAACAAAGATAAAAATTCAGTTCCTATCCTTAAGGAGATAGCAGTCTGGTTGGGGAAAAAAATACGAGAAAATCAGCCCAGTGGAGGGTGTGAGGAATACACCTGGGTATTCAGATCATTCTGAGAAGTCTCAGAAGAGTTCCTGGAGGACACGGTGTTGATTTGAAAGCTTAAAGACATCTAGGGAAGAAATAGAAGAAATGGTATGGGAAAGGGACGGAGCATTAGAAAGCAGGACACCTCGGTAGGATGACATGTGGCTGTAACGAAATGTGGGGTGTTCTGGTAGCTTAGCAGAGGAAACGCTGGCAGAAGCAGAAATGGGAAGGAGTTCAGAGAATGTAAGTGACCCACCCCAGGTCCATAGGAAGTGACAAATCCTCATGACCTACTCGTTCTGCGTCCTCTCCTTGTGTTTCTTACAACCCCAGAAGGCCCTGACAGATGCTTTTCCAATCAAGTCTGCTGTCAGTCTTCGCCCTCATGGTTGCACCATCCCACTTCAGTCACCAAAGACCCAGACAAAGCCCAGGTTGAGAGTGTGACCAATAGTGGGCAGCTCAGGGTGTGGAGGCAGACGGGGGTGGGAGGCAGGCCTTCCTAACCCTGAGAGGCAGAGAGAACAGGGGCTGTCTGTGACTGCTTACCCCCAGCAGGTAGGAGGGCAGAGCTGAGCATAGTCAGTTATTCCCACGTCAGATAAGTCTCCTCACCTTCATAAGACAGAGGAGAAAACTCAGCCTTAGAATAGGATTCTCAGGTGCTTTCTGCCATCACATTCTGTGTCTAAGATGTTTTTCCTACATCCCATGTCTGTGTCCTCATCCTAACCAGACAGGATAGTCTCGGTAGCCCATTTCTGGTCATTTCTTAGATATGCTCAGCATCCCTCCTCTTACCTTTGCAACTTTCTCCATCATAGACTTAAAGTAATCAAATACTTTTTAGACAAATAAAGCATGTTGGAAGTACATAAATAACCCCAACCCTATTAAGAGACAGAGGACATGGAGAAGAGAATTAGGTTAGTTCCCAAGTGGGCCTCTGAGGAGCCACACAGTGATGGGGACTTCACAGCTCAAAGCTCAGCTGATCAGAAAAGCCCAGGTCAGGGCAACGAGAAGTGACCAGTCTCTGGGAAACTGGGTCCCTACCCATCCTATTCATGCCTTTGTAATGTGTCCCGGGAATTCAACCCATCAATTGTCAACGGAGGATGCCCCTTTAAAGTGAGCAGATGTTTATGTGGGCTCTCCGAGAAGGGCCACCTCTGGGAACCTGGAAAAGCAAACAACTCATTAGATACCTGAACAGACTTAAAGCCCCAGGAGTGAGATTGGTCTGATCTGCTGCAGAACAGGCCTTTCTAGTGATGAAATATTTGGGCCGCCAGATGCGCACTGTCCCCTCTGTCCCCATGGACTGCAAGCAGCGGTGGGCTCCGCTCTCTAAGACTCCGCAGTGATCAGCTGTGAGTTCCTTTCATCCATCCGCTTGTGCTTGTCCTGACATCACCTTCTTCATTTAACACAGGCCACATTGTCCAAGTTTACAGATCACGTTGTGTTGGTTGCATTCTTCAGGGGCTACTTCCCAGTGGTTTTCTCCCAGTCACTCCCATTAAATATTGGAGTAATATTTACTCCAAGGAAGATTTCCTTGTAGACAGTCAATCCCTATCAGGAGTGTGGGTTCCCATTAGACCTGATGGAAGACCTCTCAGAACCCTTCCCTTCCCTTCCCTTAAAGCACCACATGTGATGGTTTATTTAACTAACAGCTGCTGCTTTTAATGTTGTTAGGAGCCGACGGGGGGCTTATATAAATATCCTTTAAGCCAAAAACAATAGATAGTATGTAGGGGGCTTAAGCAGAGCCAATCCTTTGAGTTTAAGGGTTTGGGATTTTGAAACTGAAACCTTCCACTCCTTACAAAAAATTTTTTCCTAAAGGTAAACAAACAGTTAAATGTTGTTAATGGGCATTTAAGAGTAAATTTTTAGAAGAAACAAAACCTTAAAGATAAACCCCAGGTCTTTATCTTCAAGTGTGAATTCTCCCCTTAAAATCCCATATTTAACAAGTTTCATTGGGGTATTATCTATTTTTTCCTTGCTGCTTGGTCTCTTAGTTGTTTGTAAGAGCTCTCCCTATAAAAGCCCATTCATAAGGAATGTGGACTTTGAAGGAGCCAGTTTACTTAAAAACCAAGACTCTTAACTTAATTGATTACATGGTTTAAAAGAGTTGACTCAATGGATTTGGGTAATTTACATGTTGTAGACTACCTGGATATCTTCTTGTGTCCGACCAGTGGTACCTTAAATCAGATTCACATGGGAAGGATTTAAACACAAGCTTCCAGGGTCCCATAGATCACCTTTTTCTCCTGAACAGATTGCACGTTCATGGCAGGTCGTATTCCTCAGGTTTACAGATGATTTTGTGTTGGTTGCATTTAGAGTGGCTTGTTGCCTAGGCATGCAGGGAAGCACCTTAATTCAGCACTAAATCTGAAATTCTGGGGCCAAGACATGAAAATCCATGTTTTCTCAAAAAGCCTTTTCAGTGATTCAGGCATATGTGTTCCTTCCCTTTCCAAGATGCGCTTCAGTGGTAGGTTTTCAGGACATGCCAGACTGCTGTAAGATACCGGTCAGATGGGCGGTGGAGCCCAGACCTCTTGGTGTGATGGAGAACGCCGAGTACTTTGTACACATCTGCCTTCCCCTTCCTGCTCTGCTCTCTCACATTCGTACTTTCTTCAGGGAACCCCAACTCTGAAAGTGGATCTGAAGACTCTGAATCTGACCTGGGGGCAAGGTGTGTATGGCGTGGAGAAGAGGGTGAAGAAGTGGGCATTTGGTTTACTGGAGCTGGCATACAGACATTAATTTTAGGGTCTTTATCTGCTTTGGTAGACAAATCACAAACATATCCATGAATAACCACGTCTGTTATGCAAATTGGTTTCCGTCTGCTGGTCTGTTGAGAATAATCTTCCGTAATTACAAGTTATTTACTTATGGGCAAATCGGCTTTCTTGCCACCTTCTCCATTTGAGAGAGGCTTCCAGCTGCTGCAGGAACCCGAGTGTCTGGAAGAGCGGGTGGGCTCTGATTTTGTGAGCCTGGTGTCTGAATGAGCAGGTCCTGGGCCAGGAGGATCCACAATACTTTCAGTCAGTGGCTGGGGACTAGGCTCCCTGTTGGCTTCTCTGCACTAAGATGTCTAGGACACTGTCCTCAAGAGTTTTACAGTTAGTTGAGGAAACAAGTCCCATGGAACAAATGGAAGAGAATGAAGCCCTAAAATGTATGGTTCTGTTTAGAATTGGTGCAGTAAGTATTTAGCGAGGAGACACAGGTGTGGCTTAAAGTATTCTGAGCAGGCTTCCTGGAGAGAAACTTGCCCTGGGCTTGCAAAGATGGGAAGAGTTCCTGCAGGGGCCTCATTTGGGAATGCATTCCAGGCCAAAGCAGAGGCTAGAGGAAGGAATTACTGTAATATGGTCTGTCTGGGTGCACGGGATGTAGCCCCTCCCAGCCTGGAAGTAACTGACATGTATTGAGCAACTAGTCTCTGACTTATGTCATGTCAGGTTCACTTAGTTACCTGCTAACAATAGGGAGGCAGGTAAGGTCTTAGTCTGTTTGTACTGCTATAACAAAGTACTTGACATTGGATAATTTATAAACAGCAGAGAGTTATTTCTTATGTTCTGGAGCGGAGGCTGGCAAGTCCAAGATCCAGGTGCCAGCAGGGTTGGTGTCAGGGCTACTCTCTGCTCCCAAGGTGGCACCTTATTGCTACATCTGCTGGAGAGTAGCACCTCCCATGGTGGAAAGGACAGAAGGGAACAAACCCAGTCCCTCAAGCCCTTTTATAGGGCCCTAATGCCCTCCATGAGGGTTCTGCTCTCATGACTTATCTCCTAAAGGCCCCACCTCTTAACACTATCACATTTGTGATTAAGTTCCAACATATGAATTTCAGGAGACACTCTCATACCATAGACTAGGAATAAGACTCATCTGGAGTAGGAGTGTCTCTAGATAGAGAATCTGAGGCAGGGATAAGTTAAAGTGAATTGCCTAAAGTTAAAAAAAAACAGGAAGGTTGAGAGACAAGGCAGAATTAGAAGGTGATGGAAGTTCTAGACAGCCAGTGGGAGTGATTGGGACACGGCCCCATAGGACCTTGATCTATGGTGAAATAACAATGTTGGAAGGATGAATCAGATTAGAGATGTGGTGGGGGGTGGGGAGGGTTGGCATGCTTACTTTTCCGGATCTTTCTCTTCTCTTCCCAGCAGGTTTTTTTCACCTTGATTTTGTAAATTGAACTCAGTGAAAATATTTCCCAGTAGGACAGGAGAGAACTTACTTTACAGATAAGGAAAATGAGATCAAGAAAAAGTGTGTCAGCTGGTGACACCAAATGATGACCAAATGGTGTTGCCAGCCATTTGATCTTCTTCACTAGTTAGTCACAGAGCGCTGACTCTCTTGGGGTGTGGCCTGTCACTCTCAATTACGGTTAATAATGATACTGATAACATAGGAACTCAAACGTGAGAAATTCATTTGATATTTTCTGTACTGTCTATCGTATCTGATAGGCTACAGCTGTTCTCTCTCCTTTTGATTATCTGCTCCTGTGCATCTTCTAATCTTTGCATACACACCACTTTCTCAAAGAGGCTTCCCCTGACCTCTTTCCCCACAAATCTAAGTGATGACTCCTCTGTTATTTTCCTTTCCTAATACCCTATTCTATTCCTTTACAACACAAATATATTAGTATCTATGTGAATTTTTATTTTATTTATTTATTTATTTATTTTTCTTAATTTTATTTT
>NW_007728233.1:24422-27068 GCF_000696425.1 Galeopterus variegatus
TGGTATTTGACTGCTAGACTGAACTTTTAAAAAATTTCTTTTGTGAGAGAGGAGATCTCACTTTCGAAACCTCTGCTTTATAGCATATGAATTCTATTGTTTGGTAAATTCTTTAACCTCTCTGTGTCTTGGTTTCCTTATCTATAAAATGGAGATAATAATAATATATATGGTAGTGCCATTGGAGGATTAAACTAATTAATACATAAATGCTTGTCATAATGAACACAGTTGCTATGAAAATACTTGTTTCCTCCTCTGCCCCTCACTCTGATTTTCATGCTTGAGGGGGATGTGTACCCCCTGGAGAGTTTCCTTCAAAGTTAGACTCTGGGGCCTTGATCCAGAGAGTCAGATTTGGTTGGTCTCAGGAGAAGACTGCGAATGTGCACTTTGGGCAAGCTGCCCAGGTGACATTGATGCTGGTGGTCTTCAGACTCTACTTTTAGAGAGTTTCATGGGCTATGAAGATGGTAAGCTTGGACCATGAGCTTGGGCCATTTTTAGGGTTATGCCCATGTGGCAACATCCTTTACATGCTCACAATGACTGTCACAGAGGAGTCTCCCAACACTCATTGGCCAACGACAAATGGGTACTTCTATGCACTTCCTTTTTTTTTTGTCTTTTGTCTTTTTTCCGTGTCCGGCAACGGATCGCAACCCTCAGTGTNAGTTTTTTTATAGAGGCTTTAGGCTGTTCGATATATAGGATCATGTCATCTGCAAACAGGGACTCTATGTGAATTTTTAAATAAGTATTTGCTTTTTTCCACTTGCATATAAGCTCCTCAAGGTAGACATTCCTCTGCTTTGTTTATTTCAGTGTCTGCCACACAGAGAAACTCAATAAATATTGGTGGAACAGAGGAATAGAATCACCCAATAAGGGCAAGTCAAGAAACCCTCTGAATCTCAATTATTTCACCTGCAAAATAGGATTTATGTATCTACTACCTATGATTTCTGTAGTGTGGTATGCTTAACAATCTCCCCCAAAGATGTTCAAGTGCTAATCCCTGGAAGCTGTGAATATGTTACCTTATATGACAAAAGGGACTTTGCAGATATAATTAAGTTAAGGATCTTGAGATGGGGAGATTCTTCTGGATTATCTGGGTGGGCCTGATGTAATCAGAGGGGTCCTTATAGGAGGGAGGCAGGAAATCAGAGGGACAGGAGGCAATGTGCTATCTAAAATAGCAGAGATATTTAAAGAAGTCTTGACATTGACTTGAAAATGGAGGAGGGGCCAAGAGCCAAGGGCTGCAAGTTGGAAGAGGTAAGAAACAGATTCTCCCTTGGACCTTCAGAAGAAAACACTCCACCTGACACCTTGATTTAGCCCTGGAAGACTCATTTTGGACTTCCAATCTCTAGAACTATAAGAGAAAACAGTTGTATTTTTTTTAAGCCTCTAAATGTGTAGACAATTGTTACTGCAGCAATAGGAAACTAATACATATAAGGATCAAATAAGGTAATGTATGGGAAGACTCTTGGAAACGCACAAAGTCAGGAATCATTATCAATTTACAACAGCTCGTCCTTTGTTTATTCCATTTCTGCATGGTGCTATGTTAAGTTCCAGCTACCGTAATGACAAGAGATGCTTGAATAATAGCCCTACACCCCAAGGAAGGGTATTTTTTCAGGTTTGTAATTGCCACAGACCTTGAAAATCTTCCAGGTCTTATAGTTCTTAATTATGCTGTCATGCCTATGCATCAATTACATACACCCTCCTACCTAGCTTGTTACTGCAAAGATTTTTTAAAAATTTATGTTTGCACTTTCAATATTATCTGATTTCTTTTGTTTAGTTTTGTTCCTCACTGGGCCATTAGAAGTTTACATATAACTGTACTAGTGCAGTAACCTATCGTCTGAACCTTAAAACACACTTCTAAGGGACATCTGAAGCTCCCATTCCAGCATGTCTCCCCCATTCCAGCATGTCCAAATCTCACCATCTTTCAGTGCATCCAGTTGCAATGCCATGTTCTCCGTGAAGCCTTCCCCAGTTAGAGCTAGTACTGCCTTCCTGTCTAACCTGTTTCTCTATGTCACTTAGAGCAGGTTGACTCTAGCATTTCTTGTATATGTATGTTAGCTCTTGCAGCAGCTTGTGAGCTCTCAATGGTCTTACTCATAACATCTCACAAATTCAACCCCTTCTCCCATCTCAGCCACAATTGTCCCAGTCCCAGCTCCATCATTTTGCTTGTATGAGGGTACTTCAAAAAGTTTGTAGAAAAATAGAATTGAAAGATAGTATGAATCTTTTACCTTGGACTGAACTATCACTGATTAATTGCAATATGACTATCTTCATTAAGTTTGTCCTCAACATTCTCTAAGAAAGTAGGTTTTGCTGACTAAATAACTTAGGGAATGAATTTTGGTAGACAGATGGCTATAGAGTCCTATGTCAATGTGAGTTTTGGAGACAAATGTTTTTTAATAAGCAAGAAGGTGACTGCTGTGATCAGGTAAGTGGAGTGTGGGGGATGGGGTGGGGGCGGAAGATGTGGGGTCTCTGATCTGAGGTCTCATACTCTCCATCCAAAACTGAAATACAGGCATATAATGCAAGAGTAGGTACGGCTGGGAGTGGGTGATGAGAAAATAAAGGACACATGCAGGA
>NW_007728233.1:27078-38532 GCF_000696425.1 Galeopterus variegatus
TGGGATCCGAACCCTCGGAAGGGAGCGCCACCGCGCTTCCCAAGCGGCGCACTATCCAGTGTGCCACCGGGCCGGCCCTATGCACTTTCAATATTATCTGATTTCTTTTGTTTAGTTTTGTTCCTCACTGGGCCATTAGAAGTTTACATATAACTGTACTAGTGCAGTAACCTATCGTCTGAACCTTAAAACACACTTCTAAGGGACATCTGAAGCTCCCATTCCAGCATGTCTCCCCCATTCCAGCATGTCCAAATCTCACCATCTTTCAGTGCATCCAGTTGCAATGCCATGTTCTCCGTGAAGCCTTCCCCAGTTAGAGCTAGTACTGCCTTCCTGTCTAACCTGTTTCTCTATGTCACTTAGAGCAGGTTGACTCTAGCATTTCTTGTATATGTATGTTAGCTCTTGCAGCAGCTTGTGAGCTCTCAATGGTCTTACTCATAACATCTCACAAATTCAACCCCTTCTCCCATCTCAGCCACAATTGTCCCAGTCCCAGCTCCATCATTTTGCTTGTATGAGGGTACTTCAAAAAGTTTGTAGAAAAATAGAATTGAAAGATAGTATGAATCTTTTCACAAGCTTTTTGAAGTACCCTTGTATTTACTGCATTAGTCTCTTCTTTGGCCTGTCTGCACCATTCTGGGCCCTGCCAGAAAATTGCTCTCATCTTTATAGTCAAAGGGGCCTTTGAACACAGAAGTCTGATAACCCCCTCTGTAACCCCTACTCACCACACTATGACTTAAAACCTTTCAATGTCCTACTTCTCTGTGCTATTGGGATCAATCCCAGAGTTTTTAACATGACCTCAAGAGCTCAGTGGGGTCTGGCTGTCCCCACTCCCCACCTCTCCAGCCTCATCTTGTGTTATAGCCTCTCACTTGGGTCCCTGTGAATGCAACATGCCCCTTCTGGCCACTGGGCCTTTGTATATGCCTGGAATCCTCTTTCCAATCTAGCCCTTTGGCCTAGCTAACTCTGTTTTTAGCACTGAGTGCAATCTCTTTGCCTTAGGAAAGTCTTCTCTTGAGGCCCCCCCTCAAGTCTAGATCAAATTCTTTTGTTATGAGGTCCTCAAACCGTTCGTTCCCCTCATTGTCTTTCTCTTACTTTATAATTCTCTATCAGTAATGCAGATACTTGGTTAGTGCTTGTCTCTATGAGGGCAAAGACTTGTGTGTTTTGTTCACCCTCTGTCTCCTTCACCTTAGCTGACAAGACTGAACACACACTGGAGCTCAGTTCACGTTTGGTGAATGAATGAAGGAGTAACTGCACGGGTGAGGAGTGTGCGGTTTTCATTTTGAGGTGGGACTTTTGTTTTAACCCACCCAGAAAGCACTTGGTTTCCTTAAGCCCCAGGAATCAGAATTAGGCAGTTGGTCTCTAATTAATAAGTCAGAATGGAAAATTTTGTGAACATTGGTTTATGGCTTAACTTGGACTGAACTATCACTGATTAATTGTAATATGACTATCTTCATTAAGTTTATCCTCAACATTCTCTAAGAAAGTAGGTTTTGCTGACTAAATAACTTAGGGAATGAATTTTGGTAGACAGATGGCTATAGAGTCCTATGTCAATGTGAGTTTTGGAGACAAATGTTTTTTAATGAGCAAGAAGGTGACTGCTGTGATCAGGTAAGTGGAGTGTGGGGGATGGGGTGGGGGCGGAGGATGTGGGGTCTCTGATCTGAGGTCTCACACTCTCCATCCAAAACTGAAATACAGGCATATAATGCAAGAGTAGGTACGGCTGGGAGTGGGTGATGAGAAAATAAAGGACACATGCAGGAAAAGGATGCTCGAAAGGTGTACAGAAAATGTGGAAGAACAAGATGTATTGAATGATGGGCAGCAGTGCACAGAAACTACAGGAAATAAAAAGGCTCAGGAGGTTCCCGTCACTGAAGCTGCAGTTGGCATAGGTTGGGGTTCCTGCCCACACCCCTGCTCCTCAAGCTTCCTTCTCGGGCGATTGCCTGCAGCCCTGATTGAAGAGTTTGTCCAAGGCTGTCTTAACTGCAACCTGCTCTTGTCCCTTACTTCTCATACAACTGTTTGGTCTAGAGCATGTTCCCGAGCAGAGCTGAGCCAACCAGATCCCTCTCTTGACATTTGGAATTGGAATAGTGAAGGACTTAAGGAAGTTATGTGTCAGAACCTGAGCCCAAAGTGCAGACAGAGATGGGGCCAGAGTCAGCTCCATGGCAAGCTGCAGCTGAAATGATGGTTTTAGAAGCCGCGAGTGAGGAAGCAGGTCTGCAGAGAGGAGAAAGTAGCGCCAGTCAGAGAGAAGCAGAGATGTAAGACTAACTGTAGTGGAGAGGACAGTGGCTTGCGCCTTCTGATCGCTGAGGTTTTGTTGCCAGAAGCCTGGCTGGGTCAGGTAATTGTGAGTACTGTATCTTTTCAACAAACTCTTTTAAGTGGGCTAGCGTAAATGTGTCTCTTGTTCTTTATGTTCAAAGGAAATTTGAGAAGCAGTCAGTGATTGAGCATGCAATGGTGTGAACAGTTTCCACTTGAATTTAGGGTGTACCTGGGAGGACCCTAATTTCCTGAAGACTGGAGCCAGCCTTAGAAGAAACGAGCTAAAAATATCATGCTCATCTATAACTAAGCTAAAAGCTGGGTCTTGTGTTTATGTATACAGTTGCCGTTCTGTATTATAACACTCGACTGTGGGAGACCTTCCTGATGAGACATCTGACGCAGCATGAGTCATGCTAATGGCTTGCGGTGGAGGAGCATCGCTATGGCAAAGCCCCCAAGACTAAGGTCAGGAGTGAAGGTCTTCTTTGTGGCCTTGGGAGATGGTAGTGGAAATGACCAGCAGGGAAATAATTGGTCTGGCTTTTCCCTCTCCCCCCACAAGGGGCAGTCTATTTTAGCAAAGAGCTTGTAGTCTTCTTCCCTGCTTTTCTAGATTATTTCTAAGGGATTAGTGCCATGCTTAGTGATTGTAAAATCATACTGGTGCTATTTCCCTTGGGCAGTGTCTTAGCTACCAGCTCTAAATGCCTTCAGATGTTCAAGGCTGCAGACTCAGCACCCACCTTGTCGGCTAGGTGTCGTCAGCTAGTCAGTAGGTGTTTACTGAGCATCCCCTGGGGATCCATTTCTGTAGCAGGTGCTCTGTGCACTTGGCTTATATGTGTGAAGGAAATAGCTAATTGACTGTTCGATGTGTTGTTCTGTTGAAAGGGTTCTGATGCTTTGGTGGGTATTGCCAGGGCAACCACACCGAGAATCTGTTAATTAATTAATGCAGCAGTGATCACAACCAACTCTAGCTAAATGGAAGAGGAAACTGGTTCAAATGATTTTCTTCTTGGTGGGTCAGAGAGAAACACAGAGTTTTATAGCAAAGTAGAAGCTTTGTCCCATTATAAAGCTAACTAGAAAAAGGCACAGAGAGAGCTGCTGAATGGGGAGCATGGATGAACACAGTTAATCTCATAACCAAGCAGATGACTGGCAGCAGAAGGTTTGAATGTTTTCTTAGGAGGGAAGGGTTTATTGGGGTGAAGCTGTAATGCTGAGCTAGGGTTCAGGCTCCACGCAAAGGCAGGCCTTCCAATCAGGGTTCCTGAGAAGACTCACTTAGAAGGGCTTTTGTAAAAACTTGGAAATTCATGAAGAAAGACACATACATGTGTGTTTTGTGTAATTGTTTGTTTTGTTTAATTGTGTCATTATATGTGTATAAAACAAAAAAATTAGTGATCGTCCAAGTTCTCCACGGATTATTGGTAGTTGATTAAGTTTATTTCATACTAAAAAGGCACATAATGGTTTTTGACTTAGGGATGCACATCCTTTCTTCTCACAGTCCAGGCTGCCTTTTTGTATATTGAGCCCCATAACTGTTTGCTGGACCCCAGCGTAACTCATTCATTTGTAGGCTGGCCTGAGCCAATCAGATTCTTCCTGTCTTTAAGAATTTATACTGCAAAACTAAATTAGTCAGTATTCAGAGCTAGAGTGGACTGGGGGAAGGGATCACAGAGACCCGGTGTCAGGCAGCCACTTTCTTCCATGAGCACCCAGAACACAGAATGGGGCAGTAGAGAGAAGAATTCACTCATTCACTCATTCGCTTATTCCTTACCTATTCAGAAGTATTTACTGAGCACTTGCTAGGTGCCATACTCTCTTCCAGGCAGAGATGACACGACAGTGAATAAAACAAAGTCTCTTTCCTCATGGAGTTTACATTCTAGTCAGGCAAAGAAAAGACAGGAAATAAATAAACATATATTATATGCTTAGACAGTAATAAGGGCTATGAAGGAAAATAAAGCTGTTAAGGTTATCGAGATTGATGGGACTGAGAGTTTGCTATTTTAGGGAAGGAGGACAGGAAGATGAAATAATCTGTGTGCACATAGGGGGAACGAATAAAGCAGGTGGCTTGAGAGGATTAGGGGCAAAGCTTCCCGTGGTCCTAGAGAAATGGAGAGAGGGACCATCCTGAGGTCCGGCCGTCCTTACTGCCCTTGGGGGAGTGAGATACCTTGCCATACATCTAATGGATTACCCCTTTTTGCGTAAGCCAGTTTGAGGGTTTCTCCTTCCCTTGCAGTGACCAGATTTCATTTCTAAATCCACAAGGAGAGTCCAAAGCAGTCAGTTATAAGCCATCAAGGGCTTCAGTCAAGCCTCCCTAGTTCACAGCAGGTGGCTCTTCATCGCCACCTGATGGCGATGTCCTTAAAGTGTGGGGGTCTTAACAAAGGAAAATGCCCAGAGATAACTGCAATGGCTACTTATTCCAGTTTTAGCAAAATTTGAAATTGGAAGGAGTTATATTCTTGAAATCATTAAAAGAGCATTTATTTGTGCCAAGATCTTTTCATTTCAGCTGGAGAGTTCATGGAAACTTGGAGATATGAGTTGTGATTCTTTGAATTGAAGCTAGTCCCCATCCTGGATTCAGTTTATACTGATTCTATTTTACATGTAAACCTGGGGTATGATTTATTTCTGGCTTTCTGATCTCACCTAAGCTAAAAAAAAACAACCAATAAAAAGGCATTCAAATACTCGAGTGTCGACAGGAGTATAAGTAACACTACAGCTGAGGTCATGACTATTGCTGGACTTGTGATCAAGGGAAGTAATATTTATGGAGTACCCTGGTGCCAGACACCTGACATACCTTATCTCCTTCTATCCTCAAAGAATTAACCCCATTCTAAAGATGAGGAACCTGAACTACAGTGAGATTAAGTACCTTGCCAGATAAGAAAAATTCTGGTTGCACGTTACTGAAGATGATTCTGGCCGATAAAGCAGGAACAGAATATTTGGCACAGGGGCTTAATCAACAGAGTGTGAATCTGAATTATAGCTGCAAGGAAAGCTAGGAAAGGAAGTAGCTAGTGCTTTCAAATCCATTGGGAGAGGCTGTTTCAGTCTCTCATCAAGGGGAGAATTCCCTAGAGATAGAAAGTGGCTCGGATGTTGGTAGCCAAATGAAAGTCACATGCCCACCAGTGTTGCTGACACTGACACATCCAGTGAGGGGTGGAGTTGGTGCTCTAGTTCCAGAGCTCACGTCTTTACATTCTCTCTTGTAGAGTACCGAGGTGGAAGGAGATGCTCACTTTAAAAACCTCCATTTGGCACACATATTGTTGAGAATTTTCAATGTGCCCATCCTGTCACTAAGTGGTGGGAGTATAAAAGTGCAAAAGACGTGGTCCTTGCCCTCCAGGTGGTAGCACAGTCCCCATCACATAGTCATGAGCAAGAGTAACGAATGACTAGTATATTGGTTATCTTCTGACCCAGGTGCTTTGTATACATTGTCTCTAAATACTGACAGCAACCTTGCAAGGAGATATTCCTAATGCCATTTTTTTTTCCTACTGCAAACTGGGGAAACTGGAGGACAAAAGGATTCAGCAGCTTGACAAAAGTCTGCAGCTAATAGCAGAGCTGGGATTGGAACACAGGCCTCTGACTCCAGTGCCCCTGAGCTTGACCACTGAGTTAAACTGTCTCCACACCTACCGTGTTCACTCCGCTGCCTTGTGTACTGCTGCTCTGCCCCTTTTCGCCCTGATTGTGCTGAATGCCTTTTATTCAGTCCTGAGATTTTTAAGCTTGTCCTTCCCAGCTCCACCTTTTTGAGAGATGATGACCACCTCAGCAGATACTGAGTAGGAGAGTGTCACTAAGGCCAGACCACCTAGAGACCGTGAGGGCAGACTAGAGAGAATCGGGGCAGGGGCTGGCTGATGTCGAAGATCACTTCCAGATCTGACTCTCCATGAGGGCTCATTCATGGAGAGAAACTCTGGATTTTAGCTCCCCTCTGTGACACTGCTGGGCTTCATGATCTCAGGCTGGTCACCCTGATCACTGGCGAGTTCCATCCCTAAAAGACAAAGACAGTCTGCTGGTGGCGATTAACTTTCTAATGAGGAAAAAGGACTTTTGAAGAAGGAACGTGCTCAATGAGCACCATTTTTGTCACAGAATGCTTCTGATGGTGGGGGGATCATGAGTGATGTTATGAGGGGGTGCCTCCCAACTGGATATGTCTGGCAGGAAGAGATGATATTCTGAAAGAATTCACAAGTGGGAGAAGGAGAGAGGGAGAGAGGAAGAGAGGGAGAGAGGGAGAGGGAGAGAGAATGAGAATTAGGGGTGTTGGTTTTTTCATTCCACATCTTTCTCTCCCACCTTCCACCACTGGTCCAGTTTCCAGAATGTTTATCTAGCCTTAGTTTTCATACTTCCCCTCAATGTGCAAATGGTCTATATCTAAGGGCTTAAACACTATTAGTGTTGTTGTATTAGCATCAATGGGCCATTTCCATCCAGTTCCTATAAATGGAATCCCATACCACCTTCCTCACCCCCACTCTCTCTTGCTGTCTCTCTCTCTCACACACACACACATACACACACACACACACACACCCCACACCAGTGAAAACCTCAGGGCCATTTGTTGCACTCTGGAGATTGCTCTGTTTTTGATAGTCAGAAACGAAAAACCCGTCAGCCATCAAGGATTTTAATTATTTATTTTTAATTACACAAGGAATGCAGGAATATGTTCTGGTTGTAAAAAATTCACAGAATACGTATGAAATTAAAGTCTCCCCAAGTGAAGAATTTTAAGTAGCTTTGGTCCTCGCTTGTCAGATCCCAGCTCTGCCATGGACCCGTTCTGGGGAATGTCAGTGAGTCTGGTAAGGGTTTAAGGACACACAGCCCTTGTTATACAGGGAAGGATGGGGAAGCTGGTGCACTTGTGAAATGCAGTGGGGGTCTTCAGCTGTACTTATCCTTTCTGTTTAGAAGTCCAGTTGGAAGTTGCTGACTTTTTCAGAAATGCACTCTTAGATTTTTGCAATTTTCTTTTAAAGGAATGATGAAGGGAAAGCATGGGCCCCTGCACCTTTGTAAAGACTCCCCCTTTAGGCAGCGAGCACCAGAGGCTCAGCATTCAGGCTATTTTTGGCCATAGCAAGTGGAAAGATTTTTGTCAAATTTATCTCTTTCTCAACAACATTCTAACAGTGGGTATTTCCCTTATAACTCCATAAGCCCCTGCATAAATTTGCTATGAAACCACGTGAAGATGATGAACAGTTTTAGAAAAGGAGTCAGAAATGCAGTGGGTGAAAGAAAGATGGAAATGGAAAGGATCTTAGAGACCAATGATTTAGCTCTTCAGTTTACAAAGGAAGACACTGAAGTCCAGAGAAGTTTGGTCCAATGCCCCAAATCACACAGAGTTAGGAACAGAGTGAAAACCAGGATTCCACATTCAGACTCCAGCCCAGTGCTCCTTCTGTTATACCAGTGTTGGAATCCAAGCTGCTATCGTGGCCACCTAGGGGACCTGGGCAGGTCCCAACAACTCTTGGCCCAGTCTCCTCATCACTCCTATCTACCTGAGGGTGGCATAGCTAAGAGTACCAGAGGAAATAATCACTGTTAAGTGCCATGCAAATTGCCAAGCAAAGGTCCCAACAACTCTTGGCCCAGTATCCTCATCACTCCCATCTACCTGAGGGTGGCATTGCTAAGAGTAACAGAGGAAATAATCACTTTTAAGTGCCAAGCAAGTTGCCAAGCAATTTTCAAGGACAAAAAAGTGAATTTCCTTTCAGTTATTGGAAAAACAAGCATTCTTAGTTATCTACAGTGTTTCCCAAAACATCACCTAACTGAAGCAAAATTTTGGGGAATCTGGCTCAGGAAGCTTTGCTTTTTTTTTTTTTTTAAATCTTAGGGCATTATTTCTAATTCAGTTGGGTGTGATAATGTTGTGATTATGTTGGAGGATGTTATTAACTTGCGGGAATGCATGCTGAATTATTTCCAGGTTATTTAGGATTATTATTTAGGTGTTATGTATCATGATGTCTGTAATTTACCTTTTAATGGTTCAGCAATTACACACCCACGCACGTGTTGGCATGCACATATATAGTGAAACGTTAACACTTTTTCAATCTAGCTGGTATGTATATTATATGTATGGCTGTTGAGTAAGCTATTGTTTTATTTTTTCATATGTTTGAAAATTTTTGTAATAAAATGGCCAATAAAATAATTTGTACAGGTGATTTTGATTCTCTCTAATGGGTTGAGAACCAGTGATGTACAGCTGTGAGCCACTGACTGATGACAATCTGTGAGGGTCGTTTTCCATGAGACTGATGATGGATAACATGGGATGTCTATGCTCCTAGTTCCAGTTTAAAAAGAAAATGTAAAAAAAAAAAAAACTTTTTAATCTCCTCCTTGGTTTCTCATCAGAATTAGAGCCACTTTTCCTCAGCAATACTGGTGAGTTTCTACAAGAGGTCTTCAAAAAGTTCATGCAAAGAGTCTTCATATTTCCAGTTCAATTTTTCCATGAGCTTTTGAAGTACCTTCGTATTCACCTTGCTTTGTTTTACCTATCTGAGTTGTCTGTGAGATCAAAATACTGAAGCAGTGGACCATCTTTCCAACTTCCAGGCAGGCCTACGGGTGCCACTGACTCGACCTGAAGGTGTGAAGTAGACCAGTGGTTCCTAAACTTAGGTGCCTAAAGATATCCATAAAATTTCTGCAGGCGTAGGGTGAGGCGGGGGCATGTGATCTTTAATAAAAACGGGAGATAATTCTAATGTGTATCTAGGTTTAAGAACAATTGTTTAGGCCACAATGACAAGAAGACCAAGGTCATGGGTTTGATTCCTAACTTAAAAGCTATTTAGCTTTGCATAAAGAAAAGCTTTGTTCCTTAGTGACATTCTGTATACCCTGTCTTGTTTTACCGTTTTGAAATAGGGGCCCTGGTGGAAAAAAAAATGGAGAAAGAAGAAAGAAAGGTGAATGGATCAGGAGAAAGAAGGTGAATGGATCAGGGCAATTCACGATAGCAAATACATGTGTAAATACATTTGCAAAATCACATATAAACATATATTTTATATACAAAACATTATTTTTTTCCTTCTTGTGAGAACCTGGTATTGTAGAGTTGGTTGCATTTTATTGATGGGTAAAACGAGGCTTTCATTCGTTGTTCTCTGAGTACCAAATGTATCAACTACCTCAGGAATTTCAGATGAAAAGGTAAAAATGTTTTATCAGCATCAGTGAATTGTGATCCAAATGAGTGATGTTTTTAATGAAAACACTTGAAGAGCACTTAACAGGCAAGCGTGGAAGGAGAAAGTGACCTCAGGAAACAGTAAAATCCCCCCCGCCAAACCATCCTGATTATTAACACTTTCTGGGGCCTCTCATGGCGTAGATGAGAGCAGCTCTCAGGCACAGCCCTGGCTTTTGCAGCAGAAATCAGCAGGATCCTTCACTGGCATGCCATAAAGCAGCTTCCCTTGTTCTTATATAATACGTCTTTGCAGCTTAAACCTTTAATTAACCAGAGATGTCATCAAGAAAAGTTTGCCAAGGAAGAGGATGCCTGGTTTAATTAAAAAGATCTTTAATAGTTATTAAGGAAATCAATTTGGAATTCAGGCCTGAGAGCAGGGATTGGGGAAGAAATCACTGAGAGGAACTTTCCCATCTCTCTGGGTAATGGATTTTTAACCCTTTGATCTGCATGGCTTTAAAATCCCCGGGGCAGTGGTCTGGGGCAGGGAGAGGGAGGTTTATCACTCATCACTTCGGAATCTACATCCCAGACCCAGGAGACAGTTCTGCCTTATACACGAGAAGCTTAACCTTTCTGGAATGCAGTTATCTGGGCAATTGAAAGAAATAGGAAACCTTTATAAATTGAAAATCTCCTACCTCATGAGTATAAGCTATTTTTTTCCCAAAGAGATGCATTATTTCTCCCTGAGGATTTGTGCTTGGACTGTACATCAGGCTTCTTTCCATTACCGCTCAAACTGGACTTCGTCAGATCAAACCAGAAAAAGGGATTTGGCTCTTTGGAGCACAAGAGAAATATTATTTTCACTTGTCTCATGAAAATGATGACACACAAGGTGAAATAGCCAGAGGATGGGCAAAATAAATTGTCTGAGCGGCAAAAACTGCAAAAGGGAAGGAGATTTTATTTTTTTAAAAAACAGCATTCTGCCAACAGGGGGACGATATTAATATCATCTTCCGATGCAGCCCAGTTGAGTTCAAATGCTAATAGCACTTTTCAAATAATCTATGTTTAATTAACGTTTGTACAGCACTTTAGAGAGGGAAACTAAAGACAGGTGCAGAGCATGGCTACAAAAATGACTTTCCTGTTGCAATGCAGCTATCTCAAGTGGACTGAAGCATTTCTATCTAGGACTCACAACATTATTCAACAGAAACACAAGAGGTGGGACCAGATCTTTTAACACTCAAGCCTTTGTTCAACCCCCCCAGCTTACTCTTTCTGGGAGAGCTGGGAATAGGCCTTATATTTATTTGTATTCCTCACAGCAATTTGCCCAGAGTCTGTGTTCACAATGTCTTTGTTGATTATTTTGCTGAATACCTAGAAACTTCTGGGCTTAGGTGCCCCCGAGAAATGTCTCAGCTGCCTGTTCCAGTTGGCCTGTGAAACCTAGTGGGGGCGTCACTCGGGAGCATTGGGGGGTAAAATAGATAACGTTATAACCTGAGCTTTACCAATGAGCTCGTGGTCCCGCAGACCATGCAGTTTTTCTGGGCTCCACGTCCCTTAATTACAAAATGAAGAGTGTTGAACTAGGTGATCTCCAAGACCCCTCCTTAAACGCTAATGTAGACTGGTCCACTCTTTCCCTTTCATCCTACCTGGGTCTATCTGTTCCCAAGTTAGGAGATGCTACATAGGAAAATTTCAGTGCTTGTTAAAACATCTGTGACTAGAGTACAGGTTGCAAACTGGCAGGCAGCAGGCAGGATCCAGCCTGCATACCTGTTTAGTTTAGTCCACCCAGTTTTTTTTTTTTTTTTTTTTTTTTTTTTTTGGGGGGGGGGGGGGGG
>NW_007728233.1:38664-41465 GCF_000696425.1 Galeopterus variegatus
GCGGGTTTCAAACGGGGGGGCGGCAGGCGGGATCCCGCCTGCATTCCTTTTTTTTTTAGTCCCCCCCTTTTTTTTTTTTTTTTTTTTTTTTTTTTTTGTGGGGGGAGAAGTGGTGATTAAATTAGTTAACAACAGTTAAAATCCAGGAGATTCTGCACCATCATCTGGACTTCTGCTTCTGTTGACAAGCTGGAAAAGTCTGGCAACACTTTGATTGCATTGGCAATGCTTGGTTGGAGCTGAGTCCTTGCTAGTCCTAAAGGAACCCGCCACTCCCTACTGTGTCCTCGACGTGAAGGTTGTCTATCAGCTCTGTTGTTGTCACTGTGCTTCTGCTGTTGCTCCCTGATCCCGTCCCATTTCACTCACTCATTTTACTTTCATGAGGCCCAGGTAGGTATGTGGGCGAGAGAAAGAGGTGGTCGGAGGGATGATTAGAATCTGATGTCGGGGACCCCTTGCCCTGTGACAAGAGTTTGTCTCCCAAATCTGGCTGCTTCTGGGATGTGTGAGCTGCTATGTGGGTAAAGCATCTTCAGCAGGGCAGACAGGATCAGACTAGCATTGACTGATGTGGGCAACCCTATTACTTCCTTATCTAAAGCTGGCTTATTTTGTCCACATTGTCTCTTCTTTGAATAAATGTTTTGAGTAGCATGTACTGAGAATGGTGTCCCACATGAATGTTTAGGGTATCCCAAACTCAGCACACACACAAAACAACTTAAACAGCAAAGACCTACATTTTCGTCATCTAAGAAAAGCAACCTTCCTTCTAGAAACATCACTGGAAGTCTTCTTGTTAATTAGAGTGACCATCTAATTTCTTTTCTACAATAGGAATTTCTTGAAGGTGAAAGGGGGCGCTATTAATAATTATGCCAGGAAAATAAGTATAAACTGGGATTGTCCCAGGCAAACTGGGAAATGGGGTCATCCTGCTCAATATGCAACATCCTCTAGTGACTTAATTACAGAGTCTGCCATTGGTCAGTAGAGGTTTTCTTGGAATTGTCCCATGTCCACTCCTAAGGCATGCTTGGCTCCTCTCACTGTTGAAATTCCAGCTGGACTAGGGAGGCCTCACCACGGTTCTGCTCCTTCCAGGATTTCAGCTCTCTTGCCCACTTCTGCCTTTCACTCATGCCTCTCAGCTTGAGCCTACCAAGAAGGACCATCCTTGACTGTCAGAGATGATGCAGGTGGCTGTCTGAAATTCAGGACCTGGGGAGTGACATCTGTCTTTGGATCCCTCTATTTCTCCTGCTTATGTTCTCCTCTTTCAGAGTCCCCTCTAAATAATTCAGGTTAAAGAATTTTCTTCTACTTTTCCTTAAGCTAATTAGGTCACTCCTTCATGCTAGAACTTTGCATTTTTTACAGGGGGGGACCATGTGTCAGGTCACCGCAGGATGTCGTCACTGAAGATCAAACCACTTTCCACAACCAGCAAAAACATATCATTGTAGCAGTAGTAAGTTGTACACTTGGCATCTGGGTGAGGAACAAAGGAAGTTTGGGGGCATTTTGAATAATCAAAAAAGCAGGCTTTTGAAATGCAAAGATATATAATCCCCTTCAAGGAAGCAGATTATACAGTTGGTATATAAGAAAAAAAAGGGGGAGAAGGGTTGAGGGCAGTGAAATGGTGAAAGGAGTTGTTTAATGGATACAGAAAGATCCAGAAAGGTGTCTGTCAGATCCGTTAGATAAAGCTACCCCTGTACTCATCAAAGATGAGAGAAAGAACCAGCTGGCTTTATTCTTTTGACAAAGATGCACCAATGTGGCTGAAAGGGAAGGTAAGGGGTTGGTAAAAGCTCACTCTCGTTTCCCACTCGGCCTAAACTATTCCATCCCTCACTATATAAGAAGGCCTTGCTGGAGACCTGGGACGTGGAGTTTTGACAGCAGCTACAGGGGCAAGGAAAAGGAAGAGCAAAAAGAGGCAATGAGGCTGATGCATTATTTACAGCTGGAGAATGTGAACAACAGAGCTGACTGCAGGATCGGCCCAAAGACTTGTGTCTGTAGGACTGCAGAGTCAAGACAGACATCTCTGAATTCTCACTCTTTTGGCTGCTGGGGACCCTGCCCGAGTGGGGCCAGTGTGTGTGCCCCTCATCTCCTCCCTGTGCTGCAACCTGCCCTGACACCACTAACCTTTCCCTATGGCCCAGAAGGGGTAAAGACCACAACAGAAAACTGTCTGGGCCTCTGTAGGTGAAATTTCATTAGGCTGGCATGGAGGGCGTCACGCTGGTTGTGACAGGTCTAATAAGCGTGCAGATGGCAAGACACACAGCCACATGCGCACACACACTCTCTCTGAAGTCATGCAGTGGGCAGAGAGGAGGGACTCAGGGAATCTGATCTGAAAGGAACAAAGGCTGCAGCCTCTGCAGTGAGCTGAGCGAGAATGACAGGAGGACAGCTAAAAGAAGGAAAAGCGAAGTGTGGGAACCCGCTGCAAAAGCTGCCGGAGAGCACACGCGTCGGACCTCACAGCTTCCTCCTGCTTCCAGCTTACATTTGCTCCATATGCTGCTTTACACAGCTTTCCAGGGCCATAATGGGTTTTATTCCGTAGTTTTTATACTAACATGAATGACTCACATCTGCTCCAATACCCAATTTGCTCTCTAATGTCTCTGGCTGTGAGGAGAGAACAGCTTACACAGAACTTGCTAACGATAGGAATGGCAAAAAGAGGCCTAATTCAGGACAAGGAAGGTTAGAACCCTAAATGTGTGAGCTGGGCGGGTCCTTGAGAGGACATGACGGGGGGGGGGGGGGGGGGG
>NW_007728233.1:42427-45069 GCF_000696425.1 Galeopterus variegatus
GGGGGGGGGGGGGGGGGGGGGGGGGGGGGGGGGGGGGGTGGGGGGGGGGGGACTGAGACTCAGAGAAATAAGGAACTTGCTCAAGAATATCATGACCAGGGAGGTAGATCCATTTTAGGGAACACAGATAGTCCTAAATCAGGGTATACTTATTTTTCTCATTTCCTACCAGGTTAAATCTTTTGCTAGGAGCTTTTCCTCCCCATATTGGCTATGATGAGAGAAAGGAAATTCAGATTAATTGCCAATGATAGGTAATCCCCCACTGGGTTCCACTGTGCTCTGCGTTACTTAAGCTGGTTATTAAAAAGTCTTAAGTATGCTCCTGAACATAGGGGTCCCCTGGATAGGCTGGGTCCAGGGAGAGACCTATAGGGCTGGGCCCTGCATGGAAACTGACCTGGTTTCCAGATGTTTGAAGTCCCACCTCAAATCTATTTCAATCCTATTGGCATTTACTGGTTCAATAATCCAGACTAATGTGCCCTCTGGCTGGGTCAGGTAATGATACTTAGCAAAACTGGATTTCCTTGACAGCTTCCATAGGCCCAGGGAATCTTCCCCACTTGAGTGGAGGACAAAAAAATGATTCAAGAAGCAAGCACCTTGAAAGGAAATCCCAGTTCTCCCAGGCATTGCAGGTCCCATGTGGAGCTGCCCTTACCCCAGGGCCTCGGTTTCCCCATAGGCCAAGCAGTCAGAATGAGGCACCTCAGCACCTCGGCACCTCAGCAGCAGGCAGTGTGGTGCTGCACCATCTCGACAGTGTGGCGGTGGTGTTGTGTAACTGTCTGCCATCTGTTAACTCAGAAGCAGCATCACAAAGCGCTGAGCAATAGACTCCAATGCTGCAGCTCCTGCCTGAAGCTGACAGCAGCTCAGTGGCTTGCCAGGGGTCCCCTGCAGAGCCTGTGGCAGAGCACTTTGCAGGCCCAAGCCTGTAGGTCCAGGGTGAGGCTCCTGGAAGAGATCCAGGGAGCTCAGGATGCTGCAGAAGTGGGTTCTCTTGCTGCTCCCCCCACCCCTCCCATGATGGCCATCTACCTGGGCCTTTGCCTGGCCAAAGCAGTGGTTGGGGAGCCTATCCCAACCTTTCAGTGTGTAGGATTCTAATAAAGGCAAATGCTGGCCCATCCCACGGGTCCTGTGTGATGGTCTGAGAGCTCAGCTGAATGCTGAGATGGGCTGGCAAGAGTGCTCAGCTTTTCTGGGCTGTTTGATTTCTGCTCCTGTTCCCGACCAAAAACTTCTTATCTACAGCCTGATCAAGAACTCTTTGGGGTTGTGAGGCAGGACTGCCCTCTGGCTGAAAGACAAAGTACCAAACACAGCAGGCTTTGAGTAGACCCCTTCATTTCTGCGTACATGTCTTGGGGGCTCCATATTGTTGGAGAAGGAATTTTGGAGCCGTGATTTACACCTGTCTCTCCTGTAGTCAGGTACGGGAGCTTCCCTACACTGAGCTCTGTGGAGAGAGAGAGAGGCAGGGAGGATGGTAGCTGCAGAAGTCCGTGCATAATTCTCATCTCCCTAAGAAACTTGACGCAGAGAGCATCCCTCCAACTAAAATGACACAGTTCCTGTGGCCGCTGCTCCCCAGGCAGAGCAAGGTTTTGCTTCCCTCCCTTTCTTGAGGTTCAGATAACATCAGCACCTTGCATTCAGCATTCACAACTATTCACTTGCTTGTCAGAGGAGGTATTATCTTCCCCATTTTACAGATGAGGAATTTAAGACTCAGGGAAAAAGTAAGTGACTTACCCAACATTCACACAGCTGGTGTGGCTGAGCTAGGTCAGGACCCTCTAGTAGAGTAATACAGCCATTATTCTAGCCTAGCTAAGGCTCTGCCTCTAGACCTGAGTGGTTTTAATCTGCAAGTGTGACAAGAACGCACTTCCCAAAGGCATTTGGGGAAAGGAGCTTTTGGATGATAAACCTCTGCACCCAGTATCTCCCTGTCCAGGGTCACTTTCCAATAACCCCATGTGGTTGGCCCAACTTTCGACCCCCTTTCTTGTAAGCAAAAAGCTCTGATGCTTACAGGAAGAGAAAACCCTTAAGGGAATTAACGGAGCCTTACTTTTTAAAAGGATATCTTTGAGGTTAAATTTAGAGCAGCTCAGCTTTCCATTAAATAGAAAAAGTTGCCAGGCACCTGCTGGCAGGCATAGAAACACCCTGGGGAGTTGGCTGAACTCGGCCTAGGCCCAGAATGGCCAGGCAAGTGAACTCGGGTTGGGGCAGCCCCCTTGCCAGCTCCCGGAGAGCGGGTGCACTGAGGGCGGGCCGGGTGTAAGCGCCACGTGCAGCCCCCCGCGGTGAGCGGGAAAGTCCTCCGAGGCACAGCCTCGCCTGGCGCGGGCCTGCCCTTCGGTCCCAGCTTGCAGTAGGGGGTGGGGGCATCACGGGTGTACCGATCCGGCCCCGCCCCGCCCGAGGATGGCTGGGGAGTTGCGCCCAGGGTTTGGCGCGGGCGGCCCCACCAGAGCACCACGCGCCTCGGTCGGCGGGCGGCGGTAGCGCCCCCTCGCTGAGCCCCGCTCACTCCCGCCCGGGCTCCCTCGTTGTCGGTCTGTCTGTCGGTCGGGCCCGCCCTCCCCCCTCGCCGCCTCCCCTGCTTCCTCCCTCGTGCTCCTCCG
>NW_007728233.1:45123-45514 GCF_000696425.1 Galeopterus variegatus
AGTCTGGCGGCTGCACTGACCTCCTTCTCGAGGGTGCCAGGCCCGACAAGGGGAGGCCGGAGGCCGGGGTGCGCCGCGCGCGTGTGTGTCGCGGGCGAGCGCCCTGCAGCCTCCTGGGCTGCTGCCGCCCGGGCCCACCCGGCCTGTTGCCACCATTGCCCTCTGACTGTTCCCGAGCCCCTCAGCTGCATTGGAAGTTGAATGTGCCCAGAGCATCACCAAAGAGCCTGTAAAAACAGAAGCCTTGGTATTGGTGAGGAGTTGAGGAAATGGGAATTCAAGTGGCTTTTCCAACTCCTGGCCAGTTGGTTCCTTTGAGCGGAGCTAGAAGGTTCCCCCTACAGGCTCACTCCTGCCTTCAGATTCAGACTCCATTCCCGTCTCCTCTTCC
>NW_007728233.1:46626-52314 GCF_000696425.1 Galeopterus variegatus
GGGGGGGGGGGGGGGGGGGGGGGGGGATCTCGCTAGTAAGTACAGTTCAGAGGGCCCACTACGTGCCTCGTGCATAGTGGGTGCTTTCTGCGTAAGTAGTTGTATGAGTTGGGTGATATTATCCTCATTTCATAGTTTAGGAAACATGTTCAGAGTCTGTAAGTAACTTGCTTCAGGTCACTCTACTGGTTTGAACTCAAACCTCCACATTAAAGATCTGTCCACCTATATCAAGTTGCCTCTCAGATTCCCCTTTTTTAAACTAAGTCTTCTAGCACTTATGTTTTGGAGTCTTACCAAAGCTCAGTTGATTGCGACAAGCATTTATTTAGCACCTACTGTGTGCCAGGCAGTGTGATAGGTGCTATGGGTTCAGAGATGCAGAGTTTACTATTTTGGGGTGGGGGATTCACTCCTTAAACGGACCAGGACATGCGGTATGCAGAGGGCAAAGATGGTTCAGTGCACTGGGTGTAGTGGGAAGCTGGGGGCTTCCTGGAGGAGGAGGACATAACAAGAGCTTAGAGAAAGATGAAGAGGTTTACCAGTAGATAGGGAGGGCATTCCAGGTAGAGGTCAACTGCGCGAAACGGGCTCAGAGGAATGACACAGCACGTTGTGATTATGTGAGTTTGGCATAATTTAAGGGCAAAGCACACTGAGGATGGAGGGACCAAGCTGGGGAGGTGGGGAGGAGTTGAGCTGAACAGGACCTTGCTGGCATTAGGGGTCGTGGAGGGGTGTTAAGAAGGGCAATGGCAGGGTCACATTGGTGACTTCAAACAGCCTTTATAGTACAAGATCAATTTTCTCACTCATCTCAGTCCCTGCCCAGACATCTGGAGATTTTTTTCTTCTTTTTCCTGAGGTGGTTCTGCTCCTTCTGATGCAGTTAATGATGCCCGCAGGGACATGAACTCTCTGTTTTGCGTGGAACCTCATTACCTTAAGCTTACATAGTTTACACCAGGGATCTGGGGCAAGAGATCTGTTTCCTTCTTTGTGCACTCTGTCCCTCCCCCTTTCCTGCCTCTTCTCATCCTGGCATGCACTCAACACACATTTATGGAAGGCAGCTACACGCCAGGCTTGGTGCTAGGTTTGGGGACTGCTGTGAAGAGCACACTGTGTCCTTGCCCCTTGGTGTGTGTGGGGGGGGTGGGAAGAGGGGGCTCACAAGTTCCTGCTGAAGCAAGTGAGTGGTGCTGTGGGGAGGGGAGAGTGGTCCAGTATCAGAGGTCTGGACACACTTCTTCACAGTCAGGGAAGAGGGGGTTTTCTAGTTGTGACCACTTGCTCTTTGTCTTAATATCTTATTCCTTCTTTTTCCCATTTTCTTTATCTTCTATAACTGTGAATTGTATAGACTTTTAAAACCTTGACACTTCTTATTGTTGGGTGGCCTTCTTTTTTTGTTAGTATTTTTCTCCTTCCTGTTTTTCACCTGTAAGTGTGACTTCATGCGTCTACCTATATGTGTTGTGTGTATTGGTGGGTGTATTTTGTGTCTGGCGGATGAATGTCTCTTTGTATTACTGTGCATGTATCTGAGGAGAGAGGAAGAGAGACAGAGAGAGATCCCTTCTTAGATAGCAGCAGAGCAAATTTATTCCTCATGTCTGATGTATACAGGAAATTTGTATGACATGTCCAAAGGAGCATAGTGATTCCCAAACCTGATTGCATGTCAGAATCACCTGGAGGGCTCGTTTAACACACAGATTTATGGCACACAGTTTTATTGCAGGGAGTATGATTCTGTGGGTTTGGGAGAAGTTCCTAGAAATAGCATTTTTGTAAGTGTTCCATGTAATTCTGAAGCAGCCTATTGATGGGTGGCATTTGTGAGCTAGCAAGAATATCACATCTGTTGATTTTTTGTACTTTGGTTGGCTCCATGTAAATATGGCCAGATGATTTTATTCTAGAGTTTTCTAATGGACCTGTGAGCATATGCACTTATGTTAAATAACAATCAGCATTTGTCTAGTGCTTTACAAATCCGTAGACTGCACGTCACATATATTAGCTCATTTAATCTTCACAACCACATAAGGGAGATAATACTTTTATGCAGATGAGATTGAGTAAAGAGGTTGAACATTTGGCCCAAGGTGACAAGGCTGTTAGGTGGCAGCATCAGGACAAAAATGGAACGGCATCTGGAAACTTCCTACCCCATGCTCCTTCCATGCCACTAAACCCCATGGGCTGCCTGGGTCTGCACTTGGAGGTGGCATGGCCAGGTTGGGAATGTTTACTGCATGTGCTCCCCACCCACTTTCCAGAGCTTCTGTGGCTCATCCCTAGACCCTTGCCCTCAGTTAGCTCCAAGGGGGTTAGTATAATTTGGAGGTGCTAAAGCAGGAACCATCTCACAGGGAAATCACGCTGTACCCTTGGAGGACTCCATATGGGGCACCGGATGCCATATGGGGCACATATAAGGCTCCTCTTGCTAGACAGAGCACACTCTGCTGGGGAGGGTCCTTCTGATGGGTGGTTGCACCCAATGGTTGCAGGTGGTTGCAGCGCCATTGGTTTCGGAATCATTGCCAGAGGTTGCTTACTCAACAGTAGGAATTCGGATGGGACCTTTGTTGATCGTGGGGAAGTAATTCCATTTTTGAGTGAGTTCAGTGCACTAGGTTTTCTTAGGAAATGCTCATGTGTAATCATGGGGAGAGCTCTTGCCTTGGACATGCCCAGCCTTGGGGAAGTTTTCGTCCTCCTAGGCTTCTCCCCAGCATGGTGGAGTGAGTCAGCTTATTTTCCAAAGAAAGAGCAGCGAGCTCCCTTCCCTTAAAATATTCAGAAAAGTTGGGAATGGTGTAGAGATGGGAGAAGGCTGTGTGTCAGGGCGCCTGGGCTGGGGACCACCCAACCTCTCAGATTCTATGGGGTAAATTGCCTTCGCAGGGGTCCCATACAGGTTCTGGTTCTGGGCTGTCAGGCCCTTGCTCTCCTTTCTCCACGGTGTTAGGAACAGTCCCCATTCACCTGCTGATGGGATCTCCGAAGCAGGCCTGGTAAAATAAAGCCCATGCACAGCTGGTCACAGTCCCGGTGGTGTGAAGAAGCCATACTGCACTCCTGGTCTAAGAAGATTCATTGGATTTTTTTTCTTTCTTAGTTTCTAGAGTAGCTGGTTCTATTTATAGTTCCAGTAAGGATTTCTTTAAATTTGACTTTTTAATATTGATTTGATTCTTTTACAGGGGTCCCCCCCCCCGAAATTATTCAACAAAGCTCTAATTTCTAATTGAAAATAGTGTAACAATTTTGATGTTTTAATTCAAACTATTTTAATGATAGATACTACACTGAAACGTACCCAAAGGATTTCTTTAAATTTGACTTTTTAATATTGATTTGATTCTTTTACAGGGGTCCCCCCCCGAAATTATTCAACAAAGCTCGAATTTCTAATTGAAAATAGTGTAACAATTTTGATGTTTTAATTCAAACTATTTTAATGATAGATACTACACTGAAACGTACCCAAAAAATGTTTTCATTTCTTCTCTCCCCAATCATTTGTTTGCCATTTGGAGAATTATACAATAACTGACAGAATTAATAGAAAAAACCCCAGCAAATTTGTTTCTTATTTCCAAGAAACTAAATTTAGTCTAGGAGCTTACGGCTTAATAAAAGCAAAAGGATTTTAGGCCTGAGGGTAGTTTTTGAGGAAGGTGTTGGAACTGCGAAGCTTTGAATAAAGTGCCTTGGGCCCATGTAAATGTACTGGTGCTGCACTAGAAATTTAGCAAACACTATTAGAAACTAACTTGTCTTTCTAACCTTTTGTATACACCAGTGCCTTAAGTATATGACACTGCTATGTTATTCCCATTTAGTGAATAATTTCTCCCATTAAAAAAAAATCATGAGTTTTAGAGAGAGACCCTATTAATCTGCCGATCCGCATCATGTGCATATTGGACTCTGTCGGGGGGATTTTGACTCTGGCACGACCAGAGGTAGCCCATTATCAGCTGCTGTGCATCATTTGCTGTGCTGGTGCCTGCATTGGGTGCGATGTTTTCATTCTAAGGCCATTCCCCGGAGCGGGCATCTGGGGTGCTGTCAACTGTGGCTCCTGCAGTGGCTCTTGGGAGAGGCTGGGAAATATGTAAGTAGCAGGTTGGAATCTCAGGTATTCAAGAAATAACATGTTCCTCATCTCATCAGGCTGATGGGAAATTTGCCCTGGGTCATTTTTGGCTCACCTTGGGTAGCCCTAAGGCCCAGAGACTTTTGCAGAGTCCTTCTGATCATCAGCGCTGAGCTGGTGGCAGCTCTTCCCATGTCCCAGCTCATTTTGCTTTCCTAGCCTGCTGTCCCCCAGGTCCAGGTGGAGGTCCTGTCCCGGGACCCGCGGATCTCTATTCTCTAGTCAGCCTGGTGAGTTCCCTCTCTCCTTAACCCTTGTTCGCCCGAGTGGCCTGGTGTTTTTGGAAATAAAGACCAGGAATTCCTGTCTCACATTTCCCCAGAGCACAGAATGATACCTGCTCAGATCAAGGAAGGCAGAGGGCAAAACAGGAAGGACAGATAAATTAATGCCCTGTCACAAGCCTCCCCAGCCTGTCCAGAGACTACTGCTTTTCAGGGCTGCCCGTCTGTTTGTATCATTTAAAAGTGCCAATTTCTACTCTTCAGAGGTCATTTATAAAGTGAACAGGGACAGAATAAGGCTGCGCTGGCCGATGCCTGAAGGCCAGGATTTATTTCCACACAGCCTAGTTCACATGCCATCCCATTTACCTCCTTGGCCCACATCCTTCCCCACAGCTCCCCATCCCAAATTTTCAAATTAGTCTTATCCCATGTCAGACTCCCAGGAACCAATTTGGAGGATGTGTTGCTTGTGCCCTTGTTTGATTTCTAGTGTTTACAGTTTTGTCACTCTTCCAGAGCATCTCAAAGTCCCTGATGCATTTTGGAAAATGATCTGAATTAGGAAGCAGGAACAGATCCCCAGCTCCTCTCTTAGGGGGAGTCTGAACCTCGCCATGGCTTTTGCACATTCTATCCCAGAGACTCAGAATTGTAGACTGACCATCTGTTTGGGGACATGAGTCTGGATGTGCCCTGTGCTCTCTGCAACTGGCAGCAGACTCTTCCCACTGCTGCAGGTATCCTGAGCTGGTGGCAAGCCTTCTTCCTTGTATGGTCCTCAGAGACTTGCACTGCTCACTAGGGTCAGGACGTAGAGTCTGGCCCTCTTTTTGTAGCTCCCAGCGTGTCAAATCAAGTATGGTTTTGCCCTCTGGTTTTTCTTATAGATGTGGCAGCCTGGGCATCTCTTGCTGCCATTAGTAGTGCTAGGGAAAACTCGGATTCCTCTCTTCCTGGCTCAGTTTCTCCAACTGTGAAATGGGAGGAGCATGCCCCAGCCCTGCCATCTCCCACCTGCCCGCCAGCAGTCTGAGTCGTTTTGGGTTAGTTGTGAATAACTCTGAAGTGAGACCTTAAGGCTATAAATAATTATACCACAGATACTCTGTGTCTATTACTTATCTTTTAATTATTTTACCAGAAATGCTAGATTAACCAAAAAATAAATCAGTCTCTGAATCCTCAGATGTTGAGCTGATTAAGAAAGAACCCTTTGGGATACTGAGGAACACACACACACACACACACACACACACACACACACACACACACACACACACACAC
>NW_007728233.1:52701-55013 GCF_000696425.1 Galeopterus variegatus
ACACACACACACACACACACACACACACACACACACACACACACACACACACACACTGGTACCCTGGGGAATTCTGTAGAAGCTCCTGAAATTTGCTGGCTCTGGTATTTTGGTATTTTGGAATAAATGGCCTGATCTGACCTTCTGGGGTGGCAGTCTTTGCATTTGGCAGCAGCTGCTGCCATCACAGGACCTAATGAGCACTAGGAAGCTGACAGGGGACAGAGAGGAGAAGATTTCTACGGTGTGAGAAGTGTATGTGCCACCCAGGGAGTCCTCTTTCCTGCTTTTCTGTCCAGGCTTCCTTCCTTCCTTTATCATCTTTTCCCCCTTTTCTTATCCATGGGACTGTATGGCAGAGATCCCGAGGTACTGGGTCAGGAGCTCCAGGGAGGAGTCTGGAGGGACAGAGGCGGCCCAGCCCTCTGCTCTGCTGGAGCCCAGTACTTGCCCGCAGGCTGCAAGGTCAGGAGCAGTCTGCCTCGCTGGTGGAGACATGAGGTCTGCTCTGGACACAATGGCAGTTCTTTCTGAAGGAAGGAAGCTGCCACTCTGGGCCACTGTGAGCCCTTCTGCTGGGACATCCTGCTATGAGCATGAAAGAAGGAGCCATCTGATTCACTGCCTCCTGGACAACGCTGGTTTCAACTACAGAGCCTCTTCTGCATACCATTTCCTGGAGACAAGATTAGGCACTTAAAGAAATAATTAAATTCTCCTCATGTCACTTGTCTCCTGAAGTGTAAGCACTAGAGAGATCTTTCAAGGAAATGCAGGAGAGCAGGGAATACTCACAGGTTCCTGCCATTGGATCTGAAAGCCCAGATTAAGACAACCACCACCCCAGCTGCCTTCCCGCTAATGGTCCTGCTGTGTAAACCCAATTTGCATCTCATTCCAGGCCCAGAGAGAGCATGAAATGTCTTTGGGATGGATGTGGCCTCCTCATCGTGAAAAGCTCTCTCCAAAGAGGTTAACTGTCCTCTTTGTCTGTCCTCAGTAAGGTTTGGAAACTAGGATTTTCTTCTCTAATGGTCTGGACTGAAGATTTATGTAGCTTTTCTTATTCTTTGGCGAAAACTCTAATCACTTATTTCCTCCGCACCCCCAGCCATAGTGAGACTGGCCCAATCAATATTTATGCGCCCATCAGTCGCAGCTGCAACATGCAAGCATAATGGGTGCCAAATTCCTTGATGGCCATTGACAAATTAGCCGGTGCCTGTATTTCAGGCTCATTGTTTTCCAGGATCTCGGGGAGATCAGACCATGTGGTACGCTGATTAATTAAGCCACCCAGATAATTGGCTATTAATAGATGGCCAATTGATGGCTGCCAGCTGGGTGCTGAGTTGACTAATAATGTGCTTGTGGTGGGCAGGTGGTCTTTATCAGAAGAGGAACTGGCTGGAAGACTTGACTAATTAAAAGGGTGAATCAGGAGAGGGAAGAAAAGAGATAGCTTCTTCCCCTCACCACTTTCTGTGATGTTTTACAGTTTACAAAGCATTTAGATTCACAACTGCCTTGTTTGATCCTTACTGCAACCCTGCGAGGTGGATGATATTATTACTATTGTTGTCTAAAGGTTGATGAATCTGAGGTTATAAGGGGTGGAGATTTTGGCAACTCACCTAAACAAGTGGGCTTGGACTCCCTCTTTTGACGATAAAGCACATGCTGTTTCTATGATGGCTGTGTTCAACTTGGGGTTAGATCCCCCTTTTCCAGAGAATATGTGTGTCTTATATGTATATTTTTGTATGCACAAAAGCCTAATGCTCTTGCTGAGAAGTGTTGCCCGACCTCTGCTGACACTCCAGCATTGCTTTTCTACCTACCGAGTGAGCTGAGGAAGGGATTGAGAGAAATACAGAGCCTGTCTCTGTGGAGCTACAGGAGGACTTTGGGTTTTCTTCTAGGAGAGTCCGAGTTTAACTCACCCTTGGGCCTTTCAAAGGCATGCCACAGGACCACCGGCTTCTGCTGTGGGAGAATGCTGGGGCTGAAATCCAAGACTGGGGTGGCATGAGAAGCCCCATCTTCAGGTGCTGGCTCTGTCCTCCAGCTGGGAGCCCGTATTCCCCAACCACCTCCCTCCAGGGTCCCTGCAGGGTTTGGCAGCAGGAAATGACTACTCTCATGAGGCTGCTCCAGCTCAGAAGTCAACAGTATTGTGGAATTAGGGCAGAAACAGCGATTTGAATCCTTTTGTGATGAATATGGTCCTTAAACAGTCAGAAGCAGTTCCCTTCTAGGAGAACTAATGTCATGGGAAAGAACCTGACACATCCTGTTTGAGATGTAAGGCA
>NW_007728233.1:55187-56331 GCF_000696425.1 Galeopterus variegatus
CTTCTAGGAGAACTAATGTCATGGGAAAGAACCTGACACATCCTGTTTGAGATGTAAGGCAGGTGCCTGGGGGAATGACTGCAGAGTGGCTTTAGGAGATAACCAGCATCACGTTAGATCCTGCCCTCTCTGACGTAGAAGGTGCCCTGCTTGTGTCTGTCGTGGTGGTCAGTCGAAGGCCGACTGATGGCTGCTCAGTTCTGCCTTGTAGATCGCCTGCTGGTTCTACCCACAAGAGGCTGGTTTGGAGGTTGGCTGTGAGTAATGTAGTTGCTGCCCCTGTGTATGTTTAAACTTAGGCATGAAATCAGGCCGCTGCTGTCATCCCGGGTATTTTGTCTGCAGCTCTGGTAAGCTACCGAAGGGCTCATGATAGTGCTTTTGTTACGTGCCTAAATGACAAAGTTGGTGCCCTACTCCAAGATCCTGAGTGGAAACATACTTTTTCCTTCTGTTCATTTCTCTCAAGCATGGCGACATTGAAGGGTACTGTATTTTTAAAGACTGTGCAGAGTAAGAATGAAAAGAAATGTAAACCTAGATAACTCTGATTCTCTCCTCTTCTACTTGGAGACCCTGATGGTTTTCTAATCGTTTGCTCAATTGTGGATCAGATAGCTCTCTGTAAATCTCCGCTGCCTCTCGTAAAACTGAGGTTACGGTTTCTGTTCCAGGTTTTAGCTTTTCTTTTAAAACTGACCATATGTTTTGGAAAATTTCTTGGCAGTGACTACTAAAGCTGAACGTACATACATACCTCCTAGATATGAAGGTACATCAAAAAGTTCATGGAAAAATAGACTTAAAAGATAATATAAATCTTTCCATGAGCTTTTTGAAGTACACTCATATAAACCCAACAGAAATGCATGTGTATTTAAGTGAATGTCATACACCTGAGTTGGAGTTGGCAAACTTTCTGTAAAGGGCAAGATTTGTTTATTTAGGTTATACAGTCTCTGTTGTAAACTATTCAACTCTGCAACTGTAGTGTGAAAACAATATACAAATGAAATAGTGTTGCTCTGTTCCAATACAACTTTATTTATGGCCACTGAAATTTGAATTTCATGTATTTTTCATGTCTTGAGAAATATTAGTCTTCTTTTGGTGTTGTTTTCAAATATTTTTTAGTGTAAAATTT
>NW_007728233.1:56667-65838 GCF_000696425.1 Galeopterus variegatus
CTTGAGAAATATTAGTCTTCTTTTGGTGTTGTTTTCAAATATTTTTTAGTGTAAAATTTATTCTTTGTGGGATGTACAAAGACAGGTGGCAGACCAGATTCGGCCCGCAGGCTGTGGGATTCCATTTATATAAAGTATAAGAACAGGTGAAACTAGTCTATGATGTTAGAAATCAGTTTAATGGTTACCCTTGGTTGGGGTTGGTGACTGGCAGGGAGCAGGGGGACATATTGGTGGAACTGGTACTGTTGACTTTCTTGATCTGGATGCTGGTTACACAGGCGTGTTCACCTTGTGAAAATTCATTAAACACATCTTTGTTTCTCTTGGTATATTCCACGTCAATAAAAAGTTCGAAAATAAAAAATCTGAATGGAACGTGTGGCTTCTGACTTCAGATTTTAGCACCTCATTTAGGGTCAGAGCTTTGCAGTTTTTATTCTTTTCATAGCCACTGGTTTCTGTTCCCTGAATAAGAGTCTTTGGAGAAAAGTCTTTGTTTTTCTTTTCCAATTTCCCAAATCTTATTCTCTTTTATAGTCAGGGAGACATTTAGCAACAGTACATACTTCGGTATGTGCTGGGTGTTAGCTTTCTTATTGCTGGGCCCTAGGAAGATGGGGGGAAGGTCCCAGGGAGAGTGGGGGCAGTGGAAGGACCTTTGGGACAGTGGGAACTGTGAGTAGGACTTTGGCTGGTATAGTCGCCCCATAGTACATCCACATTGAAGTCTGCCTATGCTTGTAGGAAAGAGGTGGATGCTTAATTGCAGAGAATGGAATTATATGGCACAAGCAACTGGCTGTAGACAACGTGCTTCTCATTTCTGCATCCTGGATAAAAGGCTGAGAGGGGACAGTCTGAGCCCCTCGTGAGTGCTGGGTGCCTCCTGGGTCAGTCATTTCTTCCTAGGAGCTGTGCACAGCAGGCACTATAGCTCTGTTTTTCAGATGAGAAACACCAGAGCTTAGGAAAGTTAAGTGACTTCCCCAGGGTCACGCCGCCCAGAAGCAAGCATCTAGATTCCACACGGGATCTGTCTGGCTCCAAGCGCCCACCCTCCTGCTGCTTCACCTTGCTCAGCCCAGGCTTCCTTCTCTTCCTTCACAGTCCCACCGGGTCTTGTCTCCTGAAAGTGAGGACTTGAATACATTTCCCCCTTAGCAACCACCCTTAGAGTTGGTTCTGCCGCCCAGAATTAGACACATCTTGCTTAGATCAGAAACTGTTGAAAGAAATAGTTTTATGTCAGAAGATATCTCTTCCAGGACGAGTCGTTTTAACGCAGTCTTCAAAGAGAAAACTTTATAACATTTTCAAAGAGAAATATGTTGTGCTTTCACCACTGTCCGACATCCCCTTAGGAACACTGTCCTGATACAGACAACTGGGAGTGTTTCTGGTCCTAGGGTTAAACTTTAAAAAAAGGAAGTCTCCAAAGTATCGCATTCTTGAGAGCATTGAGGGGCTTTAGGAATGCCTCATGGAAGAGGGGACAGTGGGGAATCAGTCAACAGATGCTGCGAATACAGAGGACAGAAGGGATGGCTGAAAACTCCTGAATGTCACCGCTCAGAGAGGAATTGTCCCGTATCTAGTGTAACACCAATTATTCGGCTGTTTGTGCTGAGGAGCTGAAAGCTATCATGTGCTGGGAAAGTGCTCAGCATGAAGCAGTGATTATGGATCAGCTGATAATAAAGGATGCATTGGATTGACGGCTAATTAGGTTATTAGCACCAAAAACAAATACCTGCTATTAACCATGAGTAAGGTACATTTATGATATTTTCTACTTTTTACATTTATTCCTTTTTATAATGTGCGGTTTCCTTTTCTTTCTGTGCCAAGACTTCCCATTTCCCCCAATTATATGAAGCATATTTGTTTGTTGAGCTGCAATTAAGTCATTTTCTTGTTTCCTTCTGTCCTCAAAAGGGGGCTGAGAGAGCTGACATATATCGAGTGTCCTGTGTTAGGGCTTTTGGGCAGTGTGGTAGGTCTTCTCAGGGAAAAAGTGGGGGCGATTCGAGGCAGGGTCTAACTAAGTCTTTTCCACAGGCACACAGTCTTTGTGAGGGGTAAGGGATCATAGGGTTTTCTTTGTGAAATTGTTGCTAGAGTTAATTGCCAATGATATGACTCGGTTTTTGTTTTTTTTTCTTGTGGCACTTTGAGGTTTGGACCTTGTTATTCTTGATTCAGGGAGGATGGGATTGGTGCGGGATGCTTCTGGTGCCTGTGTTCCCCACCCCTGCCCAGCAAATAGGGCATCTTCCTACCGGTAAGTTGACCGTGTGTCCCCAGCAATGTGAGATGCCAGCTGCTTTCCTGCCCGAGGTGGCTCTGAGCAGTGTGGTTGGGATGATCTGGAGGAGCCCTTGGAATCTTCCTAGGATGTCTGGAGAGAGAGGCTGGGTCCAACAGGACTCGAAGGAGGCTCTGGCCATGCCCTCGATATGTGGTTCAAGTGACTGTGAGGTGTGCTTGTTATTCTTGATTCAGGGAGGATGGGATTGGTGCGGGATGCTTCTGGTGCTTGTGTTCCCCACCCCTGCCCAGCAAATAGGGCATCTTCCTACCGGTAAGTTGACCGTGTGTCCCCAGCAATGTGAGATGCCAGCTGCTTTCCTGCCCGAGGTGGCTCTGAGCAGTGTGGTTGGGATGATCTGGAGGAGCCCTTGGAATCTTCCTAGGATGTCTGGAGAGAGAAGCTGGGTCCAACAGGACTCGAAGGAGGCTCTGGCCATGCCCTCGATATGTGGTTCAAGTGACTGTGAGGTGTGCTGCATTAAGTGGAGCTTGAAGAAGTGGAGCTTGCTTGTGGTCTCCGTTATAGCCAGAAGGCCATGTAGAAAGAAGAGGTTTCCAGAGGGAAGGGAAGTGTTACTGCCTTTTAGGAGAAGGGGCTTTATCTGTGTTGTCAGTCGTTCTTCACAAGCACCGCACTAGGTGGGAAGGCTGAGTTAGCCGGCCTGTACCAGTCTGGTCATACTGGTTGCTGAAGGCCCCATTGAACAGTGCCTGAGACATACTGGTTGTTATAGTATTCTCTTTTGAATGTTATCTCAGGATGGTGTATTGATTATCCTTATTTTATCAACAAGGGACTTGAAGTTCCTAAAGGTCCAGTATCTTGCAAAGGTCAGCAGAGCTTATAAGTGGCAGAGCTAAGATAGTTCGGTATGATGCCAGAGCCCAGGCTGGGGTGCCAGTGGGGTGTCTGGCAAGTGAGAAAGATGGGTGACCTCCTTGAAAGAGTTTTTCCCTTTGAGTGCCTATCAGACGTGGGGAGATGGAGTGGGCAAATCTACCTGTACCAGGCCACTGAGTCAGGTTCTTCCATTCATCCAGCAAAGCCACTAGGGCATTGCTGTGTGGGAAGCCCTGTGCAGGGTGTGGGGGTGGGGGGGCATGGAGCTGCCCAGCCAGGGTTCTGCCTTCCTTGCCCAGGGTGATTTCTGCAGGAGCAGTGGAGTCCTTGGACACTTCTGCCTCTTAAANGGAGTGGGCAAATCTACCTGTACCAGGCCACTGAGTCAGGTTCTTCCATTCATCCAGCAAAGCCACTAGGGCATTGCTGTGTGGGAAGCCCTGTGCAGGGTGTGGGGGTGGGGGGGCATAGAGCTGCCCAGCCAGGGTTCTGCCCGAAGGCCATGTAGAAAGAAGAGGTTTCCAGAGGGAAGGGAAGTGTTACTGCCTTTTAGGAGAAGGGGCTTTATCTGTGTTGTCAGTCGTTCTTCACAAGCACCGCACTAGGTGGGAAGGCTGAGTTAGCCGGCCTGTACCAGTCTGGTCATACTGGTTGCTGAAGGCCCCATTGAACAGTGCCTGAGACATACTGGTTGTTATAGTATTCTCTTTTGAATGTTATCTCAGGATGGTGTATTGATTATCCTTATTTTATCAACAAGGGACTTGAAGTTCCTAAAGGTCCAGTATCTTGCAAAGGTCAGCAGAGCTTATAAGTGGCAGAGCTAAGATAGTTCGGTATGATGCCAGAGCCCAGGCTGGGGTGCCAGTGGGGTGTCTGGCAAGTGAGAAAGATGGGTGACCTCCTTGAAAGAGTTTTTCCCTTTGAGTGCCTATCAGACGTGGGGAGATGGAGTGGGCAAATCTACCTGTACCAGGCCACTGAGTCAGGTTCTTCCATTCATCCAGCAAAGCCACTAGGGCATTGCTGTGTGGGAAGCCCTGTGCAGGGTGTGGGGGTGGGGGGGCATAGAGCTGCCCAGCCAGGGTTCTGCCCTCCTTGCCCAGGGTGATTTCTGCAGGAGCAGTGGAGTCCTTGGACACTTCTGCCTCTTAAAGCTCTGTCTCCCTCGTGGCCTGTAAGATGAGCTACTGTACCTACTGGAAAGATGGGATTGTGTCACTGGGGATGGCTGTTTAATGGTGGGGGGGGGACTGCAAGATGGAGAGGAGTCTTTTGTCTCCTTTGAGTCAAAGCGGAAGGAGAGAATCTTTATGGGGTTCATGGGGAAAAAATTTGAGGTGATTCCTTTTGCATTTGCCACAAGTTGTTCTGCAAGGTTGAGTTTCTTCTCCTGATCATGTCAGTCCTCTGTTAGCTCAGAAAACTGTGGTTGAGGGCCGGCCCGGTGGCGCACTGGAGAGTGCACCGCTTGGGAGCGCAGCGGCGCTCCCACCGAGGGTTCAGATCCCATGTGGAGACCGGTTCCCACTCACTGGCTGAGCACGGTGCGGGTGCAACACTGAGGGTTGCGATCCTGTTACCAGTCAGTAAAAAAGACAAAAAGGAAAAAAAAAAAAAGAAAAAGAAAACTGTGGTTGAAGTTTAATCTCATCCTTAAAGCTGTTTTACTAAAACGGGAACCTGTTATTCCATTGGGCCTCTTATTAGAAGAAGAATTCAGGTGGTCTTTTCAAGTCATTTTAGTGATTTTTGAAGAAGCATTTGCCAAGATCTACCTGTCCCCATAGTGTCTGCAGTTGTGGGAGCACAGCACTAGTGCAAGGATAACGGAAAAGAGAAACCAACTTCAGGGTAGAAAATTGGCTAATTGAGCAACCCACTTTTATTTAATAGGTCAAGGGTGATTATTGTGGGTTCCATACTGTTTTGGGCCAAATCTAGACCCCCCTTCCTCCTCTTTTTTGTGTGGCCTATGAGCTTAGAATGGTCTTTACATTTTTAAGTACTTGGGAAAAAAACTCCAATGAAAATATTTCATGACACATTAAAATTATATGAAATTCAAATTTCAGTGTCCGTTATAAAGTTTTGCTGGAACACAGTCACATTCATTCCTTTATGAATTATCTGTGGTTGCGTTCATACCTGTGATGGAGAGTACAGGGCAAACACAAAGCTGGAATTTTTTCTCTCTGTCCCTTTATTGAAAAAGTTTGCTAACTTCTGACCTAGACTTTTGCGTCTCAAAATGTGGTTTGTGGGCCAGGGGTGTTGGCATCAACTGTAAGTTTCTTCGAAATGCAGAATCTCAGGCCACTCCAGACCTACTGGTTCGGAATCTGCATCCTAACATGATCCCCAGGTGATCTATGTGTAGTCAAAGTTGGAGAAGCCCTGCGTGAGATGATGGGCTTGCTCACAAAAAGCCTGTGCGAATCATACTTCACAAAATGAGGTCTACGGTTGGTTCCAGATTTTCTTATTTTTCTCTGAGTTAAATTCAGTTCTAAGCTCCCATTCCTCCAGTTGGTGAGCCTGTGCGAATCATACTTCACAAAATGAGGTCTACGGTTGGTTCCAGATTTTCTTATTTTCTCTGAGTTAAATTCAGTTCTAAGCTCCCATTCCTCCAGTTGGTATGGAGATTCCTCTTCTACTTAACAGCTTCACAAGGATGCAGGAAGCTTCCCCAATGCTGGGTAATATGGGAATAGCCTTTGATCTTCCAGGCATCCAGGCCACGGCTGTAACATCATTGACCAACCCCTCATCATCCTGCTGCTCCTGGGCAAGGGGGTTCCTTGTGATTCCAGAAGCCTCCTGTGCCGAGGGTCCAGACTCCCTGGGGGCACCATACAGTCATTTTTCTTGGGCCCTGCTACCCGCCTGGGGCACTCATAACTCTTAGGACTGGCTGCCTCCCGTTCTCTTTCCAAGCTGGAAAAATTTCCTGTTTCTCTGGTCCTTAAAGGCATTGCCTTTTTTCCACCCACTGGGCTATTTATTCTTTAGCGAACATCGGCTTGAGCAAAAGATTGAAGATGGGCTTTTCCCTAATATCTCTGCCTAAGGCTTAGGAATACCACCTCCTTGGAAGGAACAGAGCATTGGGACCTGGTTTTCTGCTGAGGTTAGGGAGTTGGGGCAGAGCTGGAGTGAGAGTGGGTGGGTAGACTTCAGTGAGAACAGATACAAAGGAATATTGCTATAATCCTACTGCACCTACACTTTGTTACAGTGTGGTTGGGGGGACATTACCAACACAATCTAGGACAGTACCTCATCTAGGATATGTTCCTGTAGGAGGAAGGGAAATTGTGTGGGTGGCAGGGGCAAGGAGGGTCTTGCTGAGGTGCTGGGACTCAGCAAGAATGACCAGAGATCAAATGGAAACCAGGAGCAGGCCAGATTGCAGAAGAGTTTGAAAATAAAGCCATTTGCTTATTTTGGTTCTAAGATGGGAGTGTGTCTAAAAGTAAACAGATTTCCCCAGCTGGGAACATTATATTCTACTCACTGGAGACTTTGTTCAGTAAAATGTTTTGGGTTTAATGGTTTTAACTGCTCAGAGAATGCCAATTGCTCTTAAATTTCTCTAGGAGCATCTACATGAATTAAAGATAAAAATAGGTGGCCAAGAAAAGCCAGAATCAAACTTGATGAGAAATATCGAACATACACAGCGACTCTCATTTAGGCCAGAGGGGTAAGAGAATGCCATTTGCTCTTAAAGGGGCAATTCAGTGAAATTTGAACTTGACACTCCCTTTCTCTTACCTATCCAGAGTTCCTACAGATGAGGTTTTGACAGGGCCCTGGCCAAAAGTCACTTAGAATGGTCACGTCCTTGGAGGGGTCTGCTGGGCATCCGGAGTTCAGAATGCCTGAGTCCGTGCACATTATTTGAAGGAATTGAAATGTGAAGACATCCTGGCTGGTGTTAGCAGGTCCTGGAAGAATTCCTTAATTTCATGCATATGAGGCATCCCCAAACCAGGCAGATCTGCTACTTTATCTGAGATGTATGGATGATCCACTGTGCCTCTCTCCAAATTGCCTCCTTGAGAAACTGAACCAGGAAATGATGTACCAAGTTAGAAGAAAAAGTAGGATTCAAAATTGTGTCCATAGTGGGATCCTATTTTATTAAAACATCATTATATATTGAAAAAAATCTTAGAGAGAACATCAAAATTCACATAAATGGGGATATAAGTGGGATATTGTCCATGCCGTATTTCTCATTGCAGCTTATTTATTTATCTTCTCCCTGACTCCTTCCACTAACCGTCCTCTCCCTCACTCACTTTTGGGTAAGCAACATAAACGACCTGGGTATGTAAACTTCTGCATCTTTCTCTGTGTACCATGTAGTCAGTATGGAAACATATAATCATTTGCAAATTTGTTTTGGTCATTATTTAAAAAGGAGAGCAAGAGATCAATCATATTATATATATTCTTCTTTACATCTTTCTCCTCACTTAATTATACATCTTAGAATCCCCCAGGTCAGCTAGCTAATCATTTAAAAAATATTTTTCATATAGTATTTATAATATTCTACAGTATGGATAGGACTATTTTATTAAGTCATTTCCACTTGGGTATTTCCCCTTGTCTCTCAGCTCTTGTTACTACAGACAGGGCTGCAATACATATCTATGAAGGCATATTCTTACATATTGGAGCATTTGCTTCTATGGGATAGATTAGGAGAAGTGGGAATTCTGAGTCAAAAGGGTTCTATACTTTTTATATTAAGGGATATTTTAAGGTCGCTCTATATAACAGTCTAGTAATCCACATTTCCACAAGTAAAGTATGAGAGTACTCTTTCCCCAGCATCTCCTTTGGTGTAAATGTTGTCATTTTCATTTTGTCAATCTAAGGGGTATAAAATGAAATCCACTTGTAATTCTACATTCCTTTGACTACCAAGGAGGTTGAGTATGTTCTCATACATTTATTGTTATTAAGGATCTACTCTTCTATGAAGTGTCTGTTCATATCCTATACCCATTTTCCAGTGTAGTGTTTATCTTTTTGCTGCTAATAAAAGAGCTCTTGGTATGTTATAGATAACTCTTTATCAGCAATGTATGTTGAAGATTTTTTTTCTGATCAATTTGTTACACTGTTCATTTTGTTTCTGGTATGTATTACCATACTATTTTTCAGCTTTTTTTCATGTCTCTTTACTATCAGCAATGTATGTTGAAGATTTTTTTTCTGATCAATTTGTTACACTGTTCATTTTGTTTATGGTATGTATTACCATACTATTTTTCAGCTTTTTTTCATGTCTCTTTATAAAATAGCTAATGAATGTTGTGTCTTGATTAAAGAGATCTTTCTAATGCCTATGTTGTACATAGAACATCCTGAGTTTCCTCTTCTATATGATTTTTTTTTTTAAGTTTAAAATTTTAGGTCCATCTGGAATTTATTTTTATGTCAAGATTGATGTAGGGGTTCAACTGTATTTTCTTCCAAATGTATAGTCATTTGTGTCAACACAATTAATTAAATAAACCATCATTTCCCTCTCTAACTAGAATACCAGTTTTGTAATATGTCTATTTTCCATAAACATTGGGTTCTAGTTCTGGAAACTTCATTCTGTTCTGTGGGCATATTTGTCTCAATGGAACATAAATCAGTCTACATACTTACAGCAAACTGATCTTTGACAAAGGCACCAAGAACATAACTGGGGAAAGGACAGCCTCTCCAGTAAATGGTGCTGGGAAAACTGGACATCCATGTGTAGAAGAATGAAACTAGTCCCGGCCGTCTCACCAAATACCAAAATCAACTCAAAATGTATTAATAACTTAAATGTAAGACATGAAACTATAAAACTCCTAGAAGAAAACATAGAGGAAACACTTCAAGATACAGGGCTCGGCAAAGACTTTATGAATAAGACCTCAAAAGCACAGGCAACCAAAGGGAAAATAAATAAATGGTATTATATCAAACTAAAAAGCTTCTGCACAGCAAAGGAAACA